>NW_028270141.1:159695620-159885620 GCF_037043375.1 Chiloscyllium plagiosum | reverse complement strand
ATCCCACTGATCCACGCGGTATCCCACTGATCCCCGCGGTAACCCACTGATCCCTGCGGTATCCCACTGATCCCCGCAGTAACCCACTGATCCCTGCGGTAACCCACTGATCCCCGCGGTATCCCACTGATACCCGCGGTAACCCACTGATCCCTGCGGTATCCCATTGATCCCCGCGGTATCCCACTGATCCCCGCGGTATCCCACTGATCCCCGCGGTAACCCACTGATTCCCGCGGTAACCCACTGATCCCTGCGGTATCCCACTGATCCCCAAGGTAACCCACTGATCCCCGCAGTAACCCACCGATCCCTGCAGTAACCCACTGATCCCTGTGGTAACCCACTGATCCCCGCGGTAACCCACTGATCCCCGCGGTATCCCACTGATCCCCGCCATGCCCCACTGATCCCCGCGGTAACCCACTGATCCCCGCGGTATCCCACTGATCCCCGCGGTATCCCACTAATCCCCGCCATGCCCCACTGATCCCTGTGGTAACCCACTGATCCCCGCGGTACCCCACTGATCCCCGCGGTAACCCACTGATCCCCGCGGTAACCCACTGATCCCCGCGGTATCCCACTGATCCCCGCGGTATCCCACCGATCCCCGCGGTAACCCCCTGATGCCCGCGGTATCCCACTGATCCCCGCGGTGACCCACTGATCCCCGCGGTAACCCACTGATCCCCGCGATATCCCACTGATCCCCGCGGTAACCCACTGATCCCTGTGGTATCCCACTGAACCCCGCGGTTTCCCACCGATCCCTGCGTTGCCCCACCGATCCCCGCGGTATCCCACTGATCCCTGCGGTATCCCACTGATCCCCGCGGTAACCCACTGATCCCCGCCGTATCCCACCGATCCCCGCGGTATCCCACCGATCCCCGCGGTGCCCCACTGATCCCTGCGGTATCCCACTGATCCCCGCGGTATCCCACTGATCCCAGCGGTATCCCACTGATCCCCGCAGTAACCCACTGATCCCTGCGGTATCCCACTGATCCCCGCGGTATCCCACTGATCCCCACGGTAACCCACTGATCCCTGCGGTATCCCACTGATCCCCGCGGTATCCCACTGATCCCCACGGTAACCCACTGATCCCCGCGGTAACCCACTGATCCCCGCGGTATCCCACTGATCCCCGCGGTATCCCACCGATCCCCGCGGTAACCCACTGATCCCCGCGGTATCCCACTGATCCCCGCGGTAACCCACTGATCCCCGCGGTAACCCACTGATCCCTACGGTAACCCACTGATCCCCGCGGTAACCCACTGATCCCCGCGGTAACCCCCTGATCCCCGTGGTATCCCATTGATCCCCGCGTTATCCCACTGATCCCCATGGTATCCCACTGATCCCCGCAGTAACCCAATGATCCCCGTGGTAACCCACTGATCCCCGCAGTAACCCACTGATCCCGCGGTATCCTACTGAACCCCGCGGTATCCCACCGATCCCTGCGGTGCCCCACCGATCCCCGCGGTATCCCACTGATCCACATGGTATCCCACTGATCCCCGCGGTAACCCACTGATCCCTGCGGTATCCCACTGATCCCCGCAGTAACCCACTGATCCCTGCGGTAACCCACTGATCCCCGCGGTATCCCACTGATCCCCGCGGTAACCCACTGATCCCCGCGGTATCCCACTGATCCCCGCGGTAACCCACTGATCCCTACGGTAACCCACTGATCCCCGCGGTAACCCACTGATCCCCGCGATATCCCACTGATCCCCGCGGTAACCCACTGATCCCTGTGGTATCCCACTGAACCCCGCGGTATCCCACCGATCCCTGCGTTGCCCCACCGATCCCCGCGGTATCCCACTGATCCCCGCGGTAACCCACTGATCCCCGCGGTATCCCACTGATCCCCGCGGTAACCCACTGATCCCCGCGGTATCCCACTGATCCCCGCGGTAACCCACTGATCCCTACGGTAACCCACTGATCCCTGCGGTAACCCACTGATCCCCGCGGTATCCCACTGATCCCCGCGGTAACCCACTGATCCCCGCGGTATCCCACTGATCCCTGCGGTATCCCACTGATCCCCGCGGTAACCCACTGATCCCCGCCGTATCCCACCGATCCCCGCGGTATCCCACCGATCCCCGCGGTGCCCCACTGAGCCCTGCGGTATCCCACTGATCCCCGCGGTATCCCACTGATCCCAGCGGTATCCCACTGATCCCCGCAGTAACCCACTGATCCCTGCGGTATCCCACTGATCCCCGCGGTATCCCACTGATCCCCGCGGTAACCCACTGATCCCTACGGTAACCCACTGATCCCCGCGGTAACCCACTGATCCCCGCGGTAACCCCCTGATCCCCGTGGTATCCCATTGATCCCCGCGTTATCCCACTGATCCCCATGGTATCCCACTGATCCCCGCAGTAACCCAATGATCCCCGCGGTAGCCCACTGATCCCCGCAGTAACCCACTGATCCCCGCGGTATCCCACTGAACCCCGCAGTAACCCACTGATCCCTGCGGTAACCCACTGATCCCCGCGGTATCCCACTGATCCCCGCGGTAACCCACTGATCCCCGCGGTATCCCACTGATCCCCGCGGTAACCCACTGATCCCTACGGTAACCCACTGATCCCCGCGGTAACCCACTGATCCCCGCGGTAACCCACTGATCCCCGCGGTATCCCATTGATCCCCGCGGTATCCCACTGATCCCCGCTGTATCCCACTGATCCCTGCGCTATCCCACTGATCCCCACGGTATCCCACTGATCCCCGCAGTAACCCAATGATCCCCGCAGTAACCCACTGATCCCAGCGGTAACCCACTGATCCCTGCGGTATCCCACTGATCCCCGCGGTAACCCACTGATCCCCGCAGTAACCCACCGATCCCTGCAGTAACCCACTGATCCCTGTGGTAAGCCACTGATCCCCGTGGTAACCCACTGATCCCCGCTGTAAACCACTGATCCCCGCGAAATCCCACTGATCCCCGCGGTAACCCACTGTTCGCCGCGGTAACCCACTGATCCCCGCGGTAACCCACTGATCCCTGCGGTATCCCACAGATCCCCGCGGTATCCCACAGGTCCCTGCGGTATCCCACTGATCCCTGCGGTAACCCACTGATCCCCACGGTGCCCCACCTATCTCTGCAGTAACCCACTGATCCCTGCGGAAACCCAAAAATCCCCGCGGTAACCCACTGATCCCCGCGGTAACCCACTGATCCCTGCAGTATCCCATTGATCCCTGCGGTAACCCACTGATGCCCGCGGTAACCCACTGATGCCCGCGGTATCCCACTGATCCCTGCGGTAACCCGCTGATCCCTACGGTATCCCACTGATCCCCGCGGTATCCCACCGATCCCTGTGGAATCCCACTGATCCCCGCGGTAACCCACTGATCCCCGCGGTATTCCACCGATCCCTGTGGTATCCCACTGATCCCTGCGGTAACCCACTGATCCCTGCGGTAACCCACTGATCCCCGCGGTATCCCACTGATACCCGCGGTAACCCACTGATCCCCGCGGTATCCCACTGATCCCTGCGGTAACCCACTGATCCCTACGGTATCCCACTGATCCCCGCGGTATTCCACCGATCCCTGTGGAATCCCACTGATCCCCGCGGTAACCCACTGATCCCCGCGGTATCCCACTGATACCCGCGGTAACCCACTGATCCCCGCGGTAACCCACCAATCCCTGCGGTATCCCACTGATCCCTGCGGTATCGCACTGAACTCCGCGGAATCCCACTGATCCCCGCGGTAACCCACTGATCCCTGCGGTAACCCACTGATCCCCGCGGTATCCCACTGATCCCCGCGGTAACCCACTGATCCGCGCAGTATTCCACTGGTCCCTGCGATATCCCACTGAACTCCGCGGAATCCCACTGATCCCCGCGGTATATCACTGATCCCCGCGGTAACCCACTGATCCCCGCGGTTTGCCACTGATCCCCGCGGAACCCCACTGATCCCCGCGGAACCCCACTGATCCCCGCAGTAACCCACTGATCCCTGCGGTATCCCACTGATCCCCGCGGTAACCCACGGATCCCCGCGGTATCCCACTGATCCCCATGGTAACCCACTGATCCCCGCGGTAACCCACTGATCCCCGCGGTAACCCACGGATCCCCGCGGTTTGCCACTGATCCCCGCGGAACCCCACTGATCCCCGCGGAACCACACTGATCCCCGCAGTAACCCACTGACCCCTGCGGTATCCCACTGATCCCCGCGGTATCCCACTGATCCCTGCGGTAACCCACGGATCCCCGCGGCATCCCACTGATCCCCGTGGTATCCCACTGATCTCCGCGGTAACCCACTGATCCCTGCGGTAACCCACTGATCCCTGCGGTATCCCACTGATCCCTGCGGTAAACCACTGATCCCTGCGGTATCCCACTGATCCCTGCGGTAACCCACTGATCCCCGCGGTTTGCCACTGATCCCCGCGGTATCCCACTGATCCCCGCGGTAACCCACTGATCCCTTCGGTAATCCACTGTTCCCTGTGGTAACCCACTGATCCCTGTGGTAACCCACTGGTTCCTGTGGTATCCCACTGATCCCCGCGGTAACCCACTGATCCCCGTGGTAACCCACTGATCCCGGCAGTTATCCACTGATCCCCGCGGTATCCCACTGATCCCTGCGGTAACCCACTGATCCCTGCGGTATCCCACTAATCCCCGCAGTAACCCACTGATCCCCGCGGTTTGCCACTGATCCTCGCGGTATCCCACTGATCCCCGCAGTAACCCACTGATCCCCGCGGTAACCCACTGATCCCCGTGGTAACCCACTGATCCCCGCGGTAACCCACTGATCCCCGTGGTATCCCACTGATCCACACGGTATCCCACAGACCCCCGCGGAATCCCATAGATCCCCGTGGTAACCCACTGATCCCTGCGGTAATCCACTGTTCCCTGTGGTAACCCACTGATCCCTGCGGTAACCCACTGATCCCTGTGGTATCCCACTGATCCCCGCGGTATCCCACTGATCCCTGCGGTAACCCACTGATCCCTGTGGTATCCCACTAATCCCCGCGGTAACCCACTAATCCCCGCGGTAACCCACTGATCCCTGCGGTAACCCACGGATCCCTGCGGTAACCCACTGATCCCCGTGGTAACCCACTGATCCCCGCGGTATCCCACTGATCCCCGTGGTAACCCACTGATCCCCGCGGTAACCCACTGATTCCCGCGGTTTGCCACTGATCCCCGCGGAACCCCACTGATCCCCGCGGAACCCCACTGATCCCCACAGTAACCCACTGATCCCTGCGGTATCCCACTGATCCCCGTGGTAACCCACGGATCCCCGCGGAACCCCACTGATCCCCGCGGAACCCCACTGATCCCCACAGTAACCCACTGATCCCTGCGGTATCCCACTGATCCCCGTGGTAACCCACTGATCCCTGCGGTAACCCACGGATCCCGCTGTAACCCACTGATCCCTGCGGTATCCCACTGATCCCCGCGGTAACCCACGGTTCCCCGCGGTATCCCACTGATCCCCGTGGTAACCCACTGATCCCCGTGGTAACCCACTGATCCCCGCGGTATCCCAATGATCCCCGTGGTAACCCACTGATCCTCGCGGTAACCCACTGATCCCCGCGGTATCCCACTGATCCCCGCGGTAACCCACTGATCACCGCGGTAACCCACTGATCCCTGCGGTATCCCACAGATCGCCGCGGTATCCCACAGATCCCCGCGGTATCCCACTGAACTCCGTGGAATCCCACTGATCCCCGCGGTATATCACTGATCCCCGCGGTAACCCACTAATCCCCGCGGTTTGCCACTGATCCCCGCGGAACCCCACTGATCCCCGCGGAACCCCACTGATCCCCGCGGTAACCCACGGATCCCCGCTGTAACCCACTGATCCCCGCGGTAACCCACTGATCCCCGCGGTATCCCACTAATCCCTGCGGTAACCCATTGATACCCGCGGTAACCCACTGATCACCGCGGTATCCCACAGATCGCCGCGGTATCCCACAGATCCCCGCGGTATCCCACTGATCCTTGCGCTAGCCCACTGATCCCTGTGGTAACCCACTGATCCCCACAGTGCCCCACCTATCCCTGCGGTAACCCACTGATCCCTGCGCTACCCCACTGATCCCTGCAGTAACCCACTGAACCCCACGTTGCCCCACCTATCCCTGCGGTACCCCACTGATCCCTGCGGTAACCCAATGATCCCTGCAGTATCCCATTGATCCTCGCGTTAACCCACTGATGCCCGCGGTATCCCACTGATCCCTGCGGTAAGCCACTGATCCCTACGCTATCCCACTGATCCCCGCGGTATCCCACCGATCCCTGTGGAATCCCACTGATCCCCGCGGTAACCCAGTGATCCCCGCGGTATCCCACTGTTCCCCGCGGTATCCCACTGATCCCTGCGGTAACCCACTGATCCCTACGGTATCCCACTGATCCTCGCGGTATCCCACCGATCCCTGTGGAATCCCACTGATCCCCGCGGTAACCCACTGATCCCCGCGGTATCCCACTGGTCCCTGCGGTATCCCACTGAACTCCGCGGAATCCCACTGATCCCCGCGGTATATCACTGATCCCCGCGGTAACCCACTAATCCCCGCGGTTTGCCACTGATCCCCGCGGAACCCCACTGATCACCGCGGAACCCCACTGATCCCCGCAGTAACCCACTGATCCCTGCGGTATATCACTGATCCCCGCGGTAACCCACTAATCCCCGCAGTTTGCCACTGATCCCCGCGGAACCCCACTGATCCCCGCAGTAACCCACTGATCCCTGCGGTATCCCACTGATCCCCGCGGTAACCCACGGATCCCCGCTGTAACACACTGATCCCCGCGGTATCCCACTGATCCCTGCGGTAATCCACTGAACCCCGCGGTATCCCACTGATCCCCGCGGTAACCTACTGATCCCCGCGGTACCCCACTGATCCCTGCGGTATCCCACTGATCCCAGCGGTAACCCAATGATCCCTGCGGTAACCCACTGATCCCTGCGGTAACCCACTGATCCCTGCGGTATCCCATTGATTCCCGCGGTATCCCACTGATCCCTACGGTAACCCACTGATCCCCGCGGTATCCCACTGATTCCCGCGGTAACCCAATGATCCCCGCGGTATCCCACTGATCCCCGCGGTAACCCAATGATCCCCGCGGTTACCCACTGATCCCTGCGGTATCCTACTGATCCCTGCGGTAACATACTGATCCCCGCGGTAACACCCTGACCCTGCGGTATCCCACTGGTCCCTGTGGTATCCCACTGATCCTTGCTGTAACCCACTGATCCCCGTGGTAACCCACTGATCCCTGCAGTTACCCACTGATCCTCGCGGTATTCCACTGATCCCTGCGGTAACCCACTGATCCCTGCGGTAACCCACTGATCCCCGCGGCATCCCACTGATCCCCGCGGTAACCCACTGATCCCCGCGGTATCCCACTGATCCCCGCGGTAACCCACTGATCCCCGCGGTATCCCACTGATCCCCGCGGTAACCCACTGATCCCTGCGGTAACCCACTGATCCCTGCGGTATCCCACTGATCCCTGCGGTAACCCACTGATCCCTGCGGTATCCCACTGATCCCTGCGGTAACCCACTGATCCCCGCGGTTTGCCACTGATCCCCGCGGTATCCCACTGATCCCCGCGGTAACCCACTGATCCCTGCGGTAATCCGCTGTTCCCTGTGGTAACCCACTGATCCCTGTGGTAACCCACTGGTTCCTGTGGTATCCCACTGATCCCCGCAGTAACCCACTGATCCCCACGGTCTCCCACTGATCCCTGCGGTATCCCACAGATCCCCGCGCTATCCCACAGATCCCCGCGGTATCCCACTGATCCCTGCGGTATCCCACTGATCCCCGCAGTAACCCACTGATCCCCGCGGTTTGCCACTGATCCCCGCGGTAACCCACTGATCCCCGCGGTATCCCACTGATCCCCGCAGTAACCCGCTGATCCCCGCGGTAACCCACTGATCCCCGTGGTAACCCACTGATCCCCGCGGTAACCCACTGATCCCCGCGGTATCCCACTGATCCACACGGTATCCCACAGACCCCCGCGGTATCCCATCGATCCCCGTGGTAACCCACTGATCCCTGCGGTAATCCACTGTTCCCTGTGGTAACCCACTGATCCCTGTGTTATCCCACTGATCCCCGCGGTATCCCACTGATCCCTGCGGTAACCCACTGATCCCTGTGGTATCCCACTAATCTCCGCGGTAACCCACTGATCCCTGCGGTAACCCACTGATCCCCGCGGTAACCCACTGATCCCTGCGGTAACTCACGGATCCCCGCGGTATCCCACTGATCCCCGTGGTAACCCACTGATCCCCGCGGTAACCCACTGATCCCGGCGGTTTGCCACTGATCGACGCGGAACCCCACTGATCCCCGCGGAACCCCACTGATCCCCACAGTAACCCACTGATCCCTGCAGTATCCCACTGATCCCCGTGGTAACCCACGGATCCCCGCTGTAACCCACTGATCCCTGCGGTAACCCACGGATCCCCGCTGTAACCCACTGATCCCTGCGGTAACCCAC
This sequence comes from Chiloscyllium plagiosum, assembly GCF_037043375.1. Lineage (NCBI taxonomy): Eukaryota > Metazoa > Chordata > Chondrichthyes > Orectolobiformes > Hemiscylliidae > Chiloscyllium > Chiloscyllium plagiosum. The sequence goes on along the minus strand of NW_028270141.1, from coordinate 159,876,996 downwards.
GGATCCCCGCTGTAACCCACTGATCCCTGCGGTAACCCACGGATCCCCGCTGTAACCCACTGATCCCTGCGGTAACCCACGGATCCCCGCGGTATCCCACTGTTCCCCGTGGTAACCCACTGATCCCCGCGGTAACCCACTGATCCCCGCGGTATCCCACTGATCCCCGTGGTAACCCACTGATCCCTGCGGTAACCCACTGATCCCCGCGGTATCCCAATGATCCCCGTGGTAACCCACTGATCCCCGCGGTAACCCACTGATCCCCGCGGTATCCCACTGATCCCCGCGGTAACCCACTGATCACCGCGGTAACCCACTGATCCCTGCGGTATCCCACAGATCGCCGCGGTATCCCACAGATCCCCGCGGTATCCCACTGAGCCTTGCGCTAGCCCACTGATTCCTGTGGTAACCCACTGATCCCCACAGTGCCCCACCTATCCCCGCGGTAACCCACTGATCCCTGCAGTAACCCACTGAACCTCACGGTGCCCCACCTATCCCTGCAGTATCCCATTGAACCCCGCGGTAACCCACTGATGCCCGCGGTATCCCACTGATCCCTGCGGTAAGCCACTGATCCCTACGCTATCCCACTGATCCCCGCGGTATCCCACCGATCCCTGTGGAATCCCACTGATCCCCGCGGTAACCCACTGATCCCCGCGGTATCCCACTGATCCCCGCGGTATCCCACTGATCCCTGCGGTAACCCACTGATCCCTACGGTATCCCACTGATCCTCGCGGTATCCCACCGATCCCTGTGGAATCCCACTGATCCCCGCGGTAACCCACTGTTCCCCGCAGTATCCCACTGGGCCCTGCGGTATCCCACTGAACTCCACGGAATCCCACTGATCCCCGCGGTATCCCACCGATCCCTGTGGAATCCCACTGATCCCCGCAGTAACCCACTGATCCCTGCGGTATCCCACTGATCCCCGCGGTAACCCACGGATCCCCGCTGTAACCCACTGATCCCTGCGGTAACCCACGAATCCCCGCTGTAACCCACTGATCCCCGCGGTATCCCACTGATCCCTGCGGTAACCCATTGATACCCGCGGTAACCCACTGATCCTCGCGGTACCCACTGATCCCCGCGGTAACCCACTGATCACCGCGGTAACCCACTGATCCCTGCGGTATCCCACAGATCGCCGCGGTAACCCACAGATCCCCGCGGTATCCCACTGATCCTTGCGCTAGCCCACTGATCCCTGTGGTAACCCACTGATCCCCACAGTGCCCCACCTATCCCTGCGGTAACCCACTGATCCCTGCGCTACCCCACTGATCCCTGCAGTAACCCACTGAACCCCACGGTGCCCCACCTATCCCTGCGGTAACCCACTGATCCCTGCGGTAACACAATGATCCCCGCGGTAACTCACTGATCCCCGCGGTAACCCACTGATCCCCGCGGAAACTCACTGATCCCCACGGTATCCCACTGATCCCTGCGGTATCCCAATGATCCCTGCGGTAACCCACTGATCCCCGCGGTAACCCACTGATCCCTGCGGTATCCCATTGATCCCCGCGGTATCCCACTGATCCCCGCGGTAACCCACTGACCCCCGCGGTATCCCACTGATCCCTGCGGTAACCCACTGATCCCCGCGGTATCCCACTGATCCCCGCGGTAACCCACTGATCCCTGCGGTAACCCACTGATCCCTGCGGTATCCCACTGATCCCCATGATAACCCACTGATCCACGCGGTATCCCACTGTACCCTGCGGTAACCCACTGATCCCTGCGGTAACCCACTGATCCCCGCGGTAACCTACTGATCCCCGCGGTACCCCACTGATCCCTGCGGTATCCCACTGATCCCAGCGGTAACCCAATGATCCCTGCGGTAACCCACTGATCCCTGCGGTAACCCACTGATCCCTGCGGTATCCCATTGATCCCCGCGGTATCCCACTGATCCCTACGGTAACCCACTGATCCACGCGGTATCCCACTGATTCCCGCGGTAACCCAATGATCCCCGCGGTATCCCACTGATCCCCGCGGTAACCCAATGATCCCCGCGGTTACCCACTGATCCCTGCGGTATCCTACTGATCCCTGCGGTAACATACTGATCCCCGCGGTAACACCCTGACCCTGCGGTATCCCACTGGTCCCTGTGGTATCCCACTGATCCCTGCAGTTACCCACTGATACTCGCGGTATCCCACTGATCCCTGCGGTAACCCACTGATCCCTGCGGTATCCCACTGATCCCCGCGGTAACCCACTGATCCCCGCGGTATCCCACTGATCCCCGCGGTAACCCACTGATCCCCGCGGTATCCCACTGATCCCCGCGGTAACCCACTGATCCCTGCGGTAACCCACTGATCCCTGCGTTATCCCACTGATCCCTGCGGTAACCCACTGATCCCTGCGGTATCCCACTGATCCCTGCGGTAACCCACTAATCCCCGCGGTTTGCCACTGATCCCCGCGGTATCCCACTGATCCCCGCGGTAACCCACTGATCCCTGCGGTAACCCACTAATCCCCGCGGTTTGCCACTGAACCCCGCGGTAACCCACTGATCCCCGTGGTAACCCACTGATCCCTGCGTTAACCCACTGATCCCTACGGTAACCCACTGATCCCTGCGGTAACCCACTCATCCCCGCGGTATCCCACTGATCCCCGCGGTAACCCACTGATCCCTGCGGTAATCCGCTGTTCCCTGTGGTAACCCACTGATCCCTGTGGTAACCCACTGGTTCCTGTTGTATCCCACTGATCCCCGCAGTAACCCACTGATCCCCACGGTCTCCCACAGATCCCCGCGCTATCCCACAGATCCCCGCGGTATCCCACTGATCCCTGCGCTAGCCCACTGATCCCTGCGGAAACCCACTGATCCCCACGGTGCCCCACCTATCCCTGCGGTAACCCACTGATCCCTGTGGTATCCCATTGATCCCCCCGGTATCCCACTGATCCCTGCGGTAACCCACTGATCCCCGCGGTATCCCACTGATCCCCGCGGTAACCTACTGATCCCCACGGTACCCCACTGATCCCTGCGGTATCCCACTGATCCCCGCGGTAACCCACTGATCCCTGCGGTAACCCAATGATCCCTGCGGTAACCCACTGATCCCTGTGGTAACCCACTGATCCCTGCGGTATCCCATTGATCCCCGCGGTAACCCACTGATTCCCGCGGTAACCCAATGATCCCCGCGGTATCCCACTGATCCCCGCGGTAACCCAATGATCCCCGCGGTTACCCACTGATCCCTGCGGTATCCCACTGATCCCTGTGGTATCCCACTGATCCTTGCGGTAACCCACTGATCCCCGTGGTAACCCACTGATCCCTGCAGTTACCCTCTGATCCTCGCGGTATCCCACTGATCCCCGCGGTAACCCACTGATCCCCGCGGTATCCCACTGATCCCCGCGGTAACCCACTGATCCCCGCGGTATCCCACTGATCCCCGCGGTAACCCACTGATCCCTGCGGTAACCCACTGATCCCTGCGGTATCCCACTGATCCCTGCGGCAACCCACTGATCCCTGCGGTATCCCACTGATCCCTGCGGTAACCCACTGATCCCCGCGGTTTGCCACTGATCCCCGCGGTATCCCACTGATCCCCGCGGTAACCCACTGATCCCTTCGGTAATCCACTGTACCCTGTGGTAACCCACTGATCCCTGTGGTAACCCACTGATCCCCGTGGTAACCCACTGATCCCGGCAGTTATCCACTGATCCCCGCGGTATCCCACTGATCCCTGCGGTAACCCACTGATCCCTGCGGTATCCCACTGATCCCCGCAGTAACCCACTGATCCCCGCGGTTTGCCACTGATCCCCGCGGTATCCCACTGATCCCCGCAGTAACCCACTGATCCCCGCGGTAACCCACTGATCCCCGCGGTAACCCACTGATCCCCGTGGTAACCCACTGATCCCCGCGGTAACCCACTGATCCCCGCGGTATCCCACTGATCCACACGGTATCCCACAGACCCCCGCGGTATCCCATAGATCCCCGTGGTAACCCACTGATCCCTGCGGTAATCCACTGTTCCCTGTGGTAACCCACTGATCCCTGTGTTATCCCACTGATCCCCGCGGTATCCCACTGATCCCTGCGGTAACCCACTGATCCCTGTGGTATCCCACTAATCTCCGCGGTAACCCACTGATCCCTGCGGTAACCCACTGATCCCCGCGGTAACCCACTGATCCCTGCGGTAACTCACGGATCCCCGCGGTATCCCACTGATCCCCGTGGTAACCCACTGATCCCCGCGGTAACCCACTGATCCCCGCGGTAACCCACTGATCCCTGCGGTATACCACTGATCCCCGTGGTAACCCACGGATCCCCGCTGTAACCCACTGATCCCTGCGGTAACCCACGGATCCCCGCTGTAACCCACTGATCCCTGCGGTAACCCATGGATCCCCGCGGTATCCCACTGTTCCCCGTGGTAACCCACTGATCCCTGCGGTAACCCACGGATCCCCGCGGTATCCCACTGATCCCCGTGGTAACCCACTGATCCCCGTGGTAACCCACTGATCCCCGCGGTATCCCACTGATCCCCGTGGTAACCCACTGATCCCCGCGGTAACCCACTGATCCCCGCGGTATCCCACTGATCCCCGCGGTAACCCACTGATCACCGCGGTAACCCACTGATCCCTGCGGTATCCCACAGATCGCCGCGGTATCCCACAGATCCCCGCGGTATCCCACTGATCCTTGCGCTAGCCCACTGATCCCTGCGGTAACCCACTGATCCACACGGTGCCCCACCTATCCCTGCGGTAACCCACTGATCCCTGCGCTACCCCACTGATCCCTGCAGTAACCCACTGAACCCCACGGTGCCCCACCTATCCCTGCGGTACCCCACTGATCCCTGCGGTAACCCAATGATCCCTGCAGTATCCCATTGATCCCCGCGGTAACCCACTGATGCCCGCGGTATCCCACTGATCCCTGCGGTAAGCCACTGATCCCTACGCTATCCCACTGATCCCCGCGGTATCCCACCGATCCCTGTGGAATCCCACTGATCCCCGCGGTAACCCACTGATCCCCGCGGTATCCCACTGATCCCCGCGGTATCCCACTGATCCCCGCGGTATCCCACTGATCCCCGCAGTAACCCACTGATCCCCGCGGTTTGCCACTGATCCCCGCGGTATCCCACTGATCCCCGCAGTAACCCACTGATCCCCGCGGTAACCCACTGATCCCCGCGGTAACCCACTGATCCCCGTGGTAACCCACTGATCCCCGCGGTAACCCACTGATCCCCGCGGTATCCCACTGATCCACACGGTATCCCACAGACCCCCGCGGTATCCCATAGATCCCCGTGGTAACCCACTGATCCCTGCGGTAATCCACTGTTCCCTGTGGTAACCCACTGATCCCTGTGTTATCCCACTGATCCCCGCGGTATCCCACTGATCCCTGCGGTAACCCACTGATCCCTGTGGTATCCCACTAATCTCCGCGGTAACCCACTGATCCCTGCGGTAACCCACTGATCCCCGCGGTAACCCACTGATCCCTGCGGTAACTCACGGATCCCCGCGGTATCCCACTGATCCCCGTGGTAACCCACTGATCCCCGCGGTAACCCACTGATCCCCGCGGTAACCCACTGATCCCTGCGGTATACCACTGATCCCCGTGGTAACCCACGGATCCCCGCTGTAACCCACTGATCCCTGCGGTAACCCACGGATCCCCGCTGTAACCCACTGATCCCTGCGGTAACCCATGGATCCCCGCGGTATCCCACTGTTCCCCGTGGTAACCCACTGATCCCTGCGGTAACCCACGGATCCCCGCGGTATCCCACTGATCCCCGTGGTAACCCACTGATCCCCGTGGTAACCCACTGATCCCCGCGGTATCCCACTGATCCCCGTGGTAACCCACTGATCCCCGCGGTAACCCACTGATCCCCGCGGTATCCCACTGATCCCCGCGGTAACCCACTGATCACCGCGGTAACCCACTGATCCCTGCGGTATCCCACAGATCGCCGCGGTATCCCACAGATCCCCGCGGTATCCCACTGATCCTTGCGCTAGCCCACTGATCCCTGCGGTAACCCACTGATCCACACGGTGCCCCACCTATCCCTGCGGTAACCCACTGATCCCTGCGCTACCCCACTGATCCCTGCAGTAACCCACTGAACCCCACGGTGCCCCACCTATCCCTGCGGTACCCCACTGATCCCTGCGGTAACCCAATGATCCCTGCAGTATCCCATTGATCCCCGCGGTAACCCACTGATGCCCGCGGTATCCCACTGATCCCTGCGGTAAGCCACTGATCCCTACGCTATCCCACTGATCCCCGCGGTATCCCACCGATCCCTGTGGAATCCCACTGATCCCCGCGGTAACCCACTGATCCCCGCGGTATCCCACTGATCCCCGCGGTATCCCACTGATCCCCGCGGTATCCCACTGATCCCTGCGGTAACCCACTGATCCCCGCGGTAACCCATTGATACCCGCGGTAACCCACTGATCCCGGCGGTACCCACTGATCCCCGCGGTAACCCACTGATCACCGCGGTAACCCACTGATCCCTGCGGTATCCCACAGATCGCCGCGGTATCCCACAGATCCCCGCGGTATCCCACTGATCCTTGCGCTAGCCCACTGATCCCTGTGGTAACCCACTGAACCCCACGGTGCCACACCTATCCCTGCGGTAACCCACTGATCCCTGCGGTAACACAATGATCCCTCCGGTAACTCACTGATCCCCGCGGTAACCCACTGATCCCCGCAGTAACCCACTGATCCCCACGGTCTCCCACTGATCCCTGCGGTATCCCACAGATCCCCGCGCTATCCCACAGATCCCCGTGGTATCCCACTGATCCCTGCGCTAGCCCACTGATCCCCGCGGTATCCCACTGATCCCTGCGCTAGCCCACTGATCCCTGCGGTAACCCACGGATCCCCGCTGTAACCCACTGATCCCTGCGGTAACCCACGAATCCCCGCTGTAACCCACTGATCCCCGCGGTATCCCACTGATCCCTGCAGTAACCCATTGATACCCGCGGTAACCCACTGATCCCGGCGGTACCCACTGATCCCCGCGGTAACCCACTGATCACCGCGGTAACCCACTAATCCCTGCGGTATCCCACAGATCGCCGCGGTATCCCACAGATCCCCGCGGTATCCCACTGATCCTTGCGCTAGCCCACTGATCCCTGCGGTAACCCACTGATCCACACGGTGCCCCACCTATCCCTGCAGTAACCCACTGATCCCTGCGCTACCCCACTGATCCCTGCAGTAACCCACTGAACCCCACCCTGCCCCACCTATCCCTGCGGTACCCCACTGATCCCTGCGGTAACCCAATGATCCCTGCAGTATCCCATTGATCCCCGCGGTAACCCACTGATGCCCGCGGTATCCCACTGATCCCTGCGGTAAGCCACTGATCCCTACGCTATCCCACTGATCCCCGCGGTATCCCACCGATCCCTGTGGAATCCCACTGATCCCCGCGGTAACCCACTGATCCCCGCGGTATCCCACTGATCCCCGCGGTATCCCACTGATCCCTGCGGTAACCAACTGATCCCTACGGTATCCCACTGATCCTCGCGGTATCCCACCGATCCCTGTGGAATCCCACTGATCCCCGCGGTAACCCACTGATCCCCGCGGTATCCCACTGGGCCCTGCGGTATCCCACTGAACTCCACGGAATCCCACTGATCCCCGCGGTATATTACTGATCCCCGCGGTAACCCACTAATCCCCGCGGTTTGCCACTGATCCCCGCGGAACCCCACTGATCCCCGCGGAACCCCACTGATCCCCGCAGTAACCCACTGATCCCTGCGCTATCCCACTGATCCCTGCGGTAACCCATTGATACCCGCGGTAACCCACTGATCCCGGCGGTACCCACTGATCCCCGCGGTAACCCACTGATCACCGCGGTAACCCACTGATCCCTGCGGTATCCCACAGATCGCCGCGGTATCCCACAGATCCCCGCGGTATCCCACTGATCCTTGCGCTAGCCCACTGATCCCTGTGGTAACCCACTGAACCCCACGGTGCCCCACCTATCCCTGCGGTAACCCACTGATCCCTGCGGTAACACAATGATCCCTCCGGTAACTCACTGATCCCCTCGGTATCCCACTGATCCCCGCAGTAACCCACTGATCCCCACGGTCTCCCACTGATCCCTGCGGTATCCCACAGATCCCCGCGCTATCCCACAGATCCCCGCGGTATCCCACTGATCCCTGCGCTAGCCCACTGATCCCTGCGGAAACCCACTGATCCCCACGGTGCCCCACCTATCCCTGCGGTAACCCACTGATCCCTGTGGTATCCCATTGATCCCCCCGGTATCCCACTGATCCCTGCGGTAACCCACTGATCCCCGCGGTATCCCACTGATCCCCGCGGTAACCTACTGATCCCCACGGTACCCCACTGATCCCTGCGGTATCCCACTGATCCCCGCGGTAACCCACTGATCCCTGTGGTAACCCACTGATCCCTGCGGTATCCCATTGATCCCCGCGGTATCCCACTGATTCCCGCGGTAACCCAATAATCCCCGCGGTATCCCACTGATCCCCGCGGTAACCCAATGATCCCCGCGGTTACCCACTGATCCCTGCGGTATCCCACTGATCCCTGTGGTATCCCACTGATCCTTGCGGTAATCCACTGATCCCCGTGGTAACCCACTGATCCCTGCAGTTACCCTCTGATCCTCGCGGTATCCCACTGATCCCTGCGGTAACCCACTGATCCCTGCGGTATCCCACTGATCCCCGCGGTAACCCACTGATCCCCGCGGTATCCCACTGATCCCCGCGGTAACCCACTGATCCCCGCGGTATCCCACTGATCCCCGCGGTAACCCACTGATCCCTGCGGCAACCCACTGATCCCTGCGGTATCCCACTAATCCCTGCGGTAACCCACTGATCCCCGCGGTTTGCCACTGATCCCCGCGGTATCCCACTGATCCCCGCGGTAACCCACTGATCCCTTCGGTAATCCACTGTTCCCTGTGGTAACCCACTGATCCCTGTGGTAACCCACTGATCCCCGTGGTAACCCACTGATCCCGGCAGTTATCCACTGATCCCCGCGGTATCCCACTGATCCCTGCGGTAACCCACTGATCCCTGCGGTATCCCACTGATCCCCGCAGTAACCCACTGATCCCCGCGGTTTGCCACTGATCCCCGCGGTATCCCACTGATCCCCGCAGTAACCCACTGATCCCCGCGGTAACCCACTGATCCCCGTGGTAACCCACTGATCCCCGCGGTAACCCACTGATCCCCGCGGTATCCCACTGATCCACACGGTATCCCACAGACCCCCGCGGTATCCCATAGATCCCCGTGGTAACCCACTGATCCCTGCGGTAATCCACTGTTCCCTGTGGTAACCCACTGATCCCTCTGTTATCCCACTGATCCCCGCGGTATCCCACTGATCCCTGCGGTAACCCACTGATCCCTGTGGTATCCCACTAATCTCCGCGGTAACCCACTGATCCCTGCGGTAACCCACTGATCCCCGCGGTAACCCACTGATCCCTGCGGTAACCCACTGATCCCCGCGGTAACCCACTGATCCCTGCGGTAACTCACGGATCCCCGTGGTATCCCACTGATCCCCGTGGTAACCCACTGATCCCCGCGGTAACCCACTGATCCCCGCGGTAACCCACTGATGCCGGCGGTTTGCCACTGATCCCCGCGGTAACCCACTGATCCCCGCGGAACCCCACTGATCCCCACAGTAACCCACTGATCCCTGCGGTATACCACTGATCCCCGTGGTAACCCACGGATCCCCGCTGTAACCCACTGGTCCCTGCGGTAACCCACGGATCCCCGCTGTAACCCACTGATCCCTGCGGTAACCCATGGATCCCCGCGGTATCCCACTGTTCCCCGCTGTAACCCACTGATCCCTGTGGTATCCCACTAATCTCCGCGGTAACCCACTGATCCCTGCGGTAACCCACTGATCCCCGCGGTAACCCACTGATCCCTGCGGTAACCCACTGATCCCCGTGGTAACCCACTGATCCCCGTGGTAACCCACTGATCCCCGCGGTATCCCACTGATCCCCGTGGTAACCCACTGATCCCCGCGGTAACCCACTGATCCCCGCGGTATCCCACTGATCCCCGCGGTAACCCACTGATCACCACGGTAACCCACTGATCCCTGCGGTATCCCACAGATCGCCGCGGTATCCCACAGATCCCCGCGGTATCCCACTGATCCTTGCGCTAGCCCACTGATCCCTGCGGTAACCCACTGATCCACACGGTGCCCCACCTATCCCTGCGGTAACCCACTGATCCCTGCGCTACCCCACTGATCCCTGCAGTAACCCACTGAACCCCACGGTGCCCCACCTATCCCTGCGGTACCCCACTGATCCCTGCGGTAACCCACTGATCCCTGCAGTATCCCATTGATCCCCGCGGTAACCCACTGATGCCCGCGGTATCCCACTGATCCCTGCGGTAAGCCACTGATCCCTACGCTATCCCACTGATCCCCGCGGTATCCCACCGATCCCTGTGGAATCCCACTGATCCCCGCGGTAACCCAGTGATCCCCGCGGTATCCCACTGATCCCCGCGGTATCCCACTGATCCCTGCGGTAACCCACTGATCCCTACGGTATCCCACTGATCCTCGCGGTATCCCACCGATCCCTGTGGAATCCCACTGATCCCCGCGGTAACCCACTGATCCCCGCGGTATCCCACTGGGCCCTGCGGTATCCCACTGAACTCCACGGAATCCCACTGATCCCCGCGGTATATTACTGATCCCCGCGGTAACCCACTAATCCCCGCGGTTTGCCACTGATCCCCGCGGAACCCCACTGATCCCCGCGGAACCCCACTGATCCCCGCAGTAACCCACTGATCCCTGCGGTATCCCACTGATCCCCGCGGTAACCCACGGATCCCCGCTGTAACCCACTGATCCCCGCGGTATCCCACTGATCCCTGCGGTAACCCATTGATACCCGCGGTAACCCACTGATCCCGGCGGTACCCACTGATCCCCGCGGTAACCCACTGATCACCGCGGTAACCCACTGATCCCTGCGGTATCCCACAGATCGCCGCGGTATCCCACAGATCCCCGCGGTATCCCACTGATCCTTGCGCTAGCCCACTGATCCCTGCGGTAACCCACTGATCCACACGGTGCCCCACCTATCCCTGCGGTAACCCACTGATCCCTGCGCTACCCCACTGATCCCTGCAGTAACCCACTGAACCCCACGGTGCCCCACCTATCCCTGCGGTACCCCACTGATCCCTGCGGTAACCCAATGATCCCTGCAGTATCCCATTGATCCCCGCGGTAACCCACTGATGCCCGCGGTATCCCACTGATCCCTGCGGTAAGCCACTGATCCCTACGCTATCCCACTGATCCCCGCGGTATCCCACCAATCCCTGTGGAATCCCACTGATCCCCGCGGTAACCCACTGATCCCCGCGGTATCCCACTGATCCCCGCGGTATCCCACTGATCCCTGCGGTAACCCACTGATCCCTACGGTATCCCACTGATCCTCGCGGTATCCCACCGATCCCTGTGGAATCCCACTGATCCCCGCGGTAACCCACTGATCCCCGCGGTATCCCACTGGGCCCTGCGGTATCCCACTGATCCTTGCGCTAGCCCACTGATCCCTGTGGTAACCCACTGAACCCCACGGTGCCCCACCTATCCCTGCGGTAACCCACTGATCCCTGCGGTAACACAATGATCCCTCCGGTAACTCACTGATCCCCGCGGTAACCCACTGATCCCCGCGGTAACTCACTGATCCCTGCGGTATCCCATTGATCCCCACGATATCCCACTGATCCCCGCGGTAACCCACTGATCCCCGCGGTATCCCATTGATCCCCACGATATCCCACTGATCCCTGCGGTATCCCATTGATCCCCACGATATCCCACTGATCCCCGCGGTAACCCACTGATCCCCGCGGTAACTCACTGATCCCTGCGGTATCCCATTGATCCCCACGATATCCCACTGATCCCCGCGGTAACCCACTGATCCCCGCGGTATCCCATTGATCCCCACGATATCCCACTGATCCTTGCGGTATCCCATTGATCCCCACGATATCCCACTGATCCCCGCGGTAACCCACTGATCTCCGCGGTATCCCACTGATCCCCGCGGTAACCCACTGATCCCCGCGGTAACTCACTGATCCCTGCGGTATCCCATTGATCCCCACGATATCCCACTGATCCCTGCGGTAACTCACTGATCCCTGCGGTAACCCACTGATCCCCGCGGTAACCCACTGATCCCTGCGGTATCCCATTGATCCCCACGATATCCCACTGATCCCCGCGGTAACCCACTGATCCCCGCGGTATCCCATTGATCCCCACGATATCCCACTGATCCCCGCGGTAACCCACTGATCCCCGCGGTATCCCACTGATCCCTGCGGTAACCCACTGATCCCCGCGGTATCCCACTGATCCCCGTGGTAACCCACTGATCCACGCGGTATCCCACTGATCCCTGCGGTAACCCACTGATCCACGCGGTATCCCACTGTACCCTGCGGTAACCCACTGATCCCTGCGGCAACCCACTGATCCCTGCGGTATCCCACTGATCCCCGCGGTAACCCACTGATCCCCGCGGTATCCCACTGTACCCTGCGGTAACCCACTGATCCCCGCGGTATCCCACTGATCCCCGCGGTAACCCACTGATCCCTGCGGTAACCCACTGATCCCTGCGGTATCCCACTGATCCCCACGGTAACCCACTGATCCCCGCGGTATCCCACTGTACCCTGCGGTAACCCACTGATCCCCGCGGTATCCCATTGATCCCCGCGGTAACGCACTGATCACCGCGGTATCCCACTGATCCCCGCGGTAACCCACTCATCCCCGCGGTAACCCACTGATCCCCGCTGTAACCCACTGATCCCCGCGGTATCCCACTGATCCCCGCGGTAACCCACTGATCCCCGCGGTAACCCACTGATCCCCGCGGTAACCCACTGATCCCCGCGGTATCCCACTGATCCCTGCGGTATCCCACAGATCCCCGCGCTATCCCACAGATCCCCGCGGTATCCCACTGATCCCTGCGCTAGCCCACTGATCCCCGCGGTATCCCACTGATCCCTGCGCTAGCCCACTGATCCCCGCGGTATCCCACTGATCCACACGGTGCCCCACCTATCCCTGCGGTAACCCACTGATCCCTGCGCTACCTCACTGGTCCCTGCGGTAACCCACTGATCCCCACGGTGCCCCACCTATCCCTGCGGTAACCCACTGATCCCTGCGGTATCCCATTCATCCCCCCGGTATCCCACTGATCCCTGCGGTAACCCACTGATCCCCGCGGTATCCCACTGATCCCCACGGTAACCTACTGATCCCCGCGGTACCCCACTGATCCCTGCGGTATCCCACTGATCCCAGCGGTAACACACTGATCCCTGCGGTAACGCAATGATCCCTGCGGTAACCCACTGATCCTTGCTGTAACCCACTGATCACCACGGTAACCCACTGATCCCTGCAGTTACCCACTGATCCTCGCGGTATCCCACTGATCCCTGCGGTAACCCACTGATTCCTGCGGTATCCCACTGATCCCCGCGGTAACCCACTGATCCCCGCGGTATCCCACTGATCCCCGTGGTAACCCACTGATCCCCGCGGTATCCCACTGATCCCCGCCGTAACCCACTGATCCCTGCGGTAACCCACTGATCCCTGCGGTATTCCACTGATCCCTGCGGTAACCCACTGATCCCAGCGGTATCCCACTGATCCCCGTGGTATCCCACTGATCCCCGCGGTAACCCACTGATCCCTGCGGTAATCCGCTGTTCCCTGTGGTAACGCACTGATCCCTGTGGTAACCCACTGGTTCCTGTGGTATCTCACTGATCCCCGCAGTAACCCACTGATCCCCACGGTATCCCACTGATCCCTGCGGTATCCCACAGATCCCCGCGCTATCCCACAGATCCCCGCGGTATCCCACTGATCCCTGCGCTAGCCCACTGATCCCTGCGGAGACCCACTGATCCCCACGGTGCCCCACCTATCCCTGCGGTAATCCACTGATCCCTGCGGTAACCCACTGATCCCCGCGGTATCCCACTGATCCCCGCGGTAACCTACTGATCCCCGCGGTACCCCACTGATCCCTGCAGTATCCCACTGATCCCCGCGGTAACCCACTGATCCCTGCGGTAACCCAATGATCCCTGCGGTATCCACTGATCCCTGTGGTAACCCACTGATCCCTGCGGTATCCCATTGATCCCCGCGGTATCCCACTGATCCCTACGGTAACCCACTGATCCCCGCGGTATCCCACTGATCCCCGCGGGAACCCAATGATCCCCGCGGTATCCCACTGATCCCCGCGGTAACCCAATGATCCCCGCGGTTACCCACTGATCCCTGCGGTATCCCACTGATCCCTGTGGTAACCCACTGATCCCCGCAGTTTGCCACTGATCCCCGCGGTAACCCACTGATCCCTTCGGTAATCCACTGTTCCCTGTGGTAACCCACTGATCCCTGTGGTAACCCAATGGTTCCTGTGGTATCCCACTGATTCCCGCGGTAACCCACTGATCCCCGTGGTAACCCACTGATCCCGGCAGTTATCCACTGATCCCCGCGGTATCCCACTGATCCCTGTGGTAACCCACTGATCCCTGCGGTATCCCACTGATCCCCGCAGTAACCCACTGATCCCCGCGGTTTATCACTGATCCTCGCGGTATGCCACTGATCCCCGCGGTAACCCACTGATCCCCGTGGTAACCCACTGATCCCCGCGGTAACCCACTGATCCCCGCGGTATCCCGCTGATCCACACGGTATCCCACAGACCCCCGCGGTATCCCATAGATCCCCGTGGTAACCCACTGAACCCTGCGGTAACCCACTGATCCCCGCGGTATCCCACTGTTTCCTGCGGTAACCCACTGATCCCTGTGGTATCCCACTAATCTTCGCGGTAACCCACTGATCCCTGCGGTAACCCACTGATCCCTGCGGTTACCCACTGATCCCTGCGGTTACCCACTGATACCCGCGGTATCCCACTGATCCCTGCGGTATCCCACTGATCCCTGCGGTATCCCACTGATCCCCGCGGTAACCCACTGATCCCCCCGGTTTGCCACTGATCCCCGCGGAACCCCACTGACCCCACGGTAACCCACTGATCCACGCGGTATCCCACTGATCCCCGCAGTAACCCACTGATCCCTGCGGTATCCCACAGATCCCCGCGGTATCCCACAGATCCCCGCGGTATCCCACTGATCCTTGCGCTAGCCCACTGATCCCTGCGGCAACCCACTGATCCCCACAGTGCCCCACCTATCCCTGCGGTAACCCACTGATCCCTGCGGTATCCCACTGATCCTTGCGCTACCCCACTGATCCCTGCGGCAACCCACTGATCCCCACAGTGCCCCACCTATCCCTGCGGTAACCCACTGATCCCTGCGGAATCCCACTGATCCCCACGGTGCCCCACCTATCCCTGCGGTAACCCACTGAACCCTGCGGTAACCCACTGATCCCTGCGGTAATCCACTGTTCCCTGTGGTATCCCACTGATCCCTGTAGTAACCCACTGATTCCTGTGGTATCCCACTGATCCCTGCGGTAACCCACTGAGCCCTGCTGTAACCCACTGATCCCCGCGGTAACCCACTGATCCCCGCAGTAACCCACTGATCCCTACGGTAACCCACTGATCCCCGCACTATACCACTGATCCCTGCGGTAATCCACTGTTCCCTGTGGTAACCCACTGATCGCGGCAGTTATCCACTGATCCCCGCGGTATCCCACTGATCCCTGCGGTAACACACTGATCCCTGCGGTAACCCACTGATCCCCGCGGTTTGCCACTGATCCCCGCGGTATCCCACTGATCCCCGCGGTAACCCACTGATCCCCGCTGTAACCCACTGATCCCCGTGATAACCCACTGATCCCCGCGGTAACCCACTGATCCTCGCGGTAACCCACTGATCCCTGCGGTATCCCACAGATCCCCGCGGTATCCCACAGATCCCCGCGGTATCCCACTGATCCCTGCGGTAACCCACTGATCCCCACGGTATCCCACTGATCCCTGCGGTAACCCAATGATCCCCGTGGTATCCCACTGATCCCCGCGGTAACCCACTGATCCCTGCGGTATCCCACTGATCCCTGCGGTAACCCACTGATCCCCACGGTGCCCCACCTATCCCTGCAGTAACCCACTGATCCCTGCGCTACCCCACTGATCCCTGCGGTAACCCACTGAACCCCACGGTGCCCCACCTATCCCTGCGGTAACCCAATGATCCCTGCGGTAACCCACTGATCCCCGCGGTAACCCACTGATCCCTGCGGTATCCCATTGATCCCCACGGTATCCGGCTGATCCCTGCGGTAACCCACTGATCCCCGTGGTATCCCACTGATCCCCGCGGTAACCCACTGATCCCCGCGGTATCCCACTGATCCCTGCGGTAACCCACTGATCCCTGCGGTAACTCACTGATCCCCGCGGTAACCCACTGATCCCTGCGGTATCCCACTGATCCCCGCGGTAACACACTGATCCCTGCGGTATCCCACTGATCCCCGCGGTAACCCAATGATCCCCGCGGTATCACACTGATCCCCGCGGTAACCCACTGATCCCCGCGGTATCCCACTGATCCCTGCGGTAACCCACTGATCCCTGCGGTATCCAACTGATCCACGTGGTATCCCATTGATCCCCGCGGTATCCCAATGAGCCCCGCGGTAACCCACTGATCCCCGCGGTATCCCACTGATCCCTGCGGTAACCCACTGATTCCCGCGGTATCCCACTGATCCATGCGGTATCCCATTGATCCCCGCGGTATCCCGTTGATCCCCGCGGTATCCCACTGATCCCCGCGGAATCCCACTGATCCCTGCGGTAACCCACTGATCCCCGCGGTGTCCCACTGATCCCCGCGATAACCCACTCATCCCCGCGGTATCCCACTGATCCCCGCGGTATCCCACTGATCCCCGCGGTATCCCACTGATCCCCATGGTATCCCACTGATCCCTGCGGTATCCCACTGATCCCCGCGGTATCCCACTCATCCCCGCGGTATCCCACTGATCCCTGCGGTATCCCAGTGATCCCGGTGGTAACCCACCGATCCCTGCGGTATCCCACTGATCCCCGCGGTAACCCTCTGATCCCTGCGGTATCCCACAGATCCCCACGGTATCCCACAGATCCCCGCGGTATCCTACTGATCCCTGCGGTAACCCACTGATCCCTGCGGTATCCCACTGATCCCTGCGGTAACCCACTGATCCCTGCGGTAACCCACTGATCCACGCGGTATCCCACTGATCCCTGCGGTAACCCACTGATCCCTGCGGTAATCCACTGATCCCTGCGGTATCCCACCGATCCCCGCGGTAACCCACTGATCCCCGCGGTAACCCACTGTACCCTGCGGGAACCCACTGATCCCCGCGGTATCCCACTGATCCCTGCAGTAACCCACTGATCCCTGCGGTAACCCACTGATCCCTGCGGTATCCCACTGATCCCCGCGGTAACCCACTGATCCCCGCGGTATCCCACTGTACCCTGCGGTAACCCACTGATCCCCGCGGTATCCCATTGATCACCGCGGTAACGCACTGATCACCGCGGTAACCCACTGATCCCCGCTGTAACCCACTGATCCCCGCAGTATCCCACTGATCCCCGCGGTAACCCACTGATCCCCGCGGTAACCCACTGATCCCCACGGTATCCCACTGATCTCTGCGGTATCCCACAGATCCCCGCGCTATCCCACAGATCCCCGCGGTATCCCACTGATCCCTGCGCTAGCCCACGGATCCCCGCGGTATCCCACTGATCCCTGCGCTAGCCCACTGATCCCCGCGGTATCCCACTGATCCCTGCGCTAGCCCACTGATCCCTGCGGTAACCCACTGATCCACACGGTGCCCCACCTATCCCTGCGGTAACCCACTGATCCCTGCGCTACCTCACTGATCGCTGCGGTAACCCACTGATCCCCACGGTGCCCCACCTATCCCTGCGGTAACCCACTGATCCCTGCGGTATCCCATTGATCCCCCCGGTATCCCACTGATCCCTGCAGTAACCCACTGATCCCCGCGGTATCCCACTGATCCCCGCGGTAACCTACTGATCCCCGCGGTACCCCACTGATCCCTGCGGTAACCCAATGATCCTTGCTGTAACCCACTGATCCCCGTGGGAACCCACTGATCCCTGCGGTATCCCACTGATCCCCGCAGTAACCCACTGATCCCCGCGGTATCCCACTGTACCCTGCGGTAACCCACTGATCCCCGCGGTATCCCATTGATCACCGCGGTAACGCACTGATCACCGCGGTATCCCACTGATCCCCGCTGTAACCCACTCATCCCCGCGGTAACCCACTGATCCCCGCTGTAACCCACTGATCCCCGCGGTATCCCACTGATCCCCGCGGTAACCCACTGATCCCCGCGGTAACCCACTGATCCCCACGGTATCCCACTGATCCCTGCGGTATCCCACAGATCCCCGCGCTATCCCACAGATCCCCGCGGTATCCCACTGATCCCTGCGCTAGCCCACTGATCCCCGCGGTATCCCACTGATCCCTGCGCTAGCCCACTGATCCCCGCGGTATCCCACTGATCCCTGCGCTAGCCCACTGATCCCTGCGGTAACCCACTGATCCACACGGTGCCCCACCTATCCCTGCGGTAACCCACTGATCCCTGCGCTACCTCACTGATCGCTGCGGTAACCCACTGATCCCCACGGTGCCCCACCTATCCCTGCGGTAACCCACTGATCCCTGCGGTATCCCATTGATCCCCCCGGTATCCCACTGATCCCTGCGGTAACCCACTGATCCCCGCGGTATCCCACTGATCCCCGCGGTAACCTACTGATCCCCGCGGTACCCCACTGATCCCTGCGGTAACCCAATGATCCTTGCTGTAACCCACTGATCCCCATGGGAACCCACTGATTCCTGCAGTTACCCACTGATCCTCGCGGTATCCAACTGATCCCTGCGGTAACCCACTGATTCCTGCGGTATCCCACTGATCCCCGCGGTAACCCACTGATCCCCGCGGTATCCCACTGATCCCCGCGGTAACCCACTGATCCCCGCAATATCCCACTGATCCTCGCGGTAACCCACTGATCCCTGCGGTATCCCACTGATCCCTGCGGTAACCCACTGATCCCCGCGGTATCCCACTGATCCCCGCGGTATCCCACTGATCCCCGCGGTAACCCACTGATCCCTGCGGTAATCCGCTGTTCCCTGTGGTAACGCACTGATCCCTGTGGTAACCCACTGGTTCCTGTGGTATCTCACTGATCCCCGCAGTAACCCACTGATCCCCACGGTATCCCACTGATCCCTGCGGTATCCCACAGATCCCCGCGCTATCCCACAGGTCCCCGCGGTATCCCACTGATCCGTGCGCTAGCCCACTGATCCCTGCGGAAACCCACTGATCCCCACGGTGCCCCACCTATCCCTGCGGTAATCCACTGATCCCTGCGCTACCCCACTAATCCCTGCGGTAACCCACTGATCCCCGCGGTATCCCACTGATCCCCGCGGTAACCTACTGATCCCCGCGGTACCCCACTGATCCCTGCGGTATCCCACTGATCCCCGCGGTAACCCACTGATCCCTGCGGTAACCCAATGATCCCTGCGGTAACCCACTGATCCCTGTGGTAACCCACTGATCCCTGCGGTATCCCATTGATCCCCGCGGTATCCCACTGATCCCTACGGTAACCCCCTGATCCCCGCGGTATCCCACTGATCCCCGCGGTAACCCAATGATCCCTGCGGTATCCCACTGATCCCTGTGGTAACCCACTGATCCCCGCGGTTTGCCACTGATCCCCACGGTATCCCACTGATCTCCGCGGTAACCCACTGATCCCTTCGGTAATCCACTGTTCCCTGTGGTAACCCACTGATCCCTGTGGTAACCCAATGGTTCCTGTGGTATCCCACTGACCCCGCGGTAACCCACTGATCCCCGTGGTAACCCACTGATCCCGGCAGTTATCCACTGATCCCCGCGGTATCCCACTGATCCCTGCGGTAACCCACTGATCCCTGCGGTATCCCACTGATCCCCGCAGTAACCCACTTATCCCCGCGGTTTATCACTGATCCTCGCGGTATCCCACTGATCCCCGCAGCAACCCACTGATCCCCGCGGTAACCCACTGATCCCCGCGGTAACCCACTGATCCCCGCGGTAACCCACTGATCCCCGCTGTAACCCACTGATCCCCGCAGTATCCCACTGATCCCCGCGGTAACCCACTGATCCCCGCGGTAACCCACTGATCCCCACGGTATCCCACTGATCCCTGCGGTATCCCACAGATCCCCGCGCTATCCCACAGATCCCCGCGGTATCCCACTGATCCCTGCGCTAGCCCACAGATCCCCGCGGTATCCCACTGATCCCTGCGCTAGCCCACTGATCCCCGCGGTATCCCACTGATCCCTGCGCTAGCCCACTGATCCCTGCGGTAACCCACTGATCCACACGGTGCCCCACCTATCCCTGCGGTAACCCACTGATCCCTGCGCTACCTCACTGATCGCTGCGGTAACCCACTGATCCCCACGGTGCCCCACCTATCCCTGCGGTAACCCACTGATCCCTGCGGTATCCCATTGATCCCCCCGGTATCCCACTGATCCCTGCGGTAACCCACTGATCCCCGCGGTATCCCACTGATCCCCGCGGTAACCTACTGATCCCCGCGGTACCCCACTGATCCCTGCGGTAACCCAATGATCCTTGCTGTAACCCACTGATCCCCATGGGAACCCACTGATTCCTGCAGTTACCCACTGATCCTCGCGGTATCCAACTGATCCCTGCGGTAACCCACTGATTCCTGCGGTATCCCACTGATCCCCGCGGTAACCCACTGATCCCCGCGGTATCCCACTGATCCCCGCGGTAACCCACTGATCCCCGCAATATCCCACTGATCCTCGCGGTAACCCACTGATCCCTGCGGTATCCCACTGATCCCTGCGGTAACCCACTGATCCCCGCGGTATCCCACTGATCCCCGCGGTATCCCACTGATCCCCGCGGTAACCCACTGATCCCTGCGGTAATCCGCTGTTCCCTGTGGTAACGCACTGATCCCTGTGGTAACCCACTGGTTCCTGTGGTATCTCACTGATCCCCGCAGTAACCCACTGATCCCCACGGTATCCCACTGATCCCTGCGGTATCCCACAGATCCCCGCGCTATCCCACAGGTCCCCGCGGTATCCCACTGATCCGTGCGCTAGCCCACTGATCCCTGCGGAAACCCACTGATCCCCACGGTGCCCCACCTATCCCTGCGGTAATCCACTGATCCCTGCGCTACCCCACTAATCCCTGCGGTAACCCACTGATCCCCGCGGTATCCCACTGATCCCCGCGGTAACCTACTGATCCCCGCGGTACCCCACTGATCCCTGCGGTATCCCACTGATCCCCGCGGTAACCCACTGATCCCTGCGGTAACCCAATGATCCCTGCGGTAACCCACTGATCCCTGTGGTAACCCACTGATCCCTGCGGTATCCCATTGATCCCCGCGGTATCCCACTGATCCCTACGGTAACCCCCTGATCCCCGCGGTATCCCACTGATCCCCGCGGTAACCCAATGATCCCTGCGGTATCCCACTGATCCCTGTGGTAACCCACTGATCCCCGCGGTTTGCCACTGATCCCCACGGTATCCCACTGATCTCCGCGGTAACCCACTGATCCCTTCGGTAATCCACTGTTCCCTGTGGTAACCCACTGATCCCTGTGGTAACCCAATGGTTCCTGTGGTATCCCACTGACCCCGCGGTAACCCACTGATCCCCGTGGTAACCCACTGATCCCGGCAGTTATCCACTGATCCCCGCGGTATCCCACTGATCCCTGCGGTAACCCACTGATCCCTGCGGTATCCCACTGATCCCCGCAGTAACCCACTTATCCCCGCGGTTTATCACTGATCCTCGCGGTATCCCACTGATCCCCGCAGCAACCCACTGATCCCCGCGGTAACCCACTGATCCCCGCGGTAACCCACTGATCCCCGCGGTATCCCACTGATCCACACGGTATCCCACAGACACCCGCGGTATCCCATAGATCCCCGTGGTAACCCACTGAACCCTGCGGTAATCCACTGTTCCCTGTGGTAACCCACTGATCCCTGCGGTATCCCACTGATCCCCGCAGTAACCCACTTATCCCCGCGGTTTATCACTGATCCTCGCGGTATCCCACTGATCCCCGCAGCAACCCACTGATCCCCGCGGTAACCCACTGATCCCCGCGGTAACCCACTGATCCCCGCGGTATCCCACTGATCCACACGGTATCCCACAGACACCCGCGGTATCCCATAGATCCCCGTGGTAACCCACTGAACCCTGCGGTAATCCACTGTTCCCTGTGGTAACCCACTGATCCCTGCGGTAACCCACTGATCCCTGTGGTATCCCACTGATCCCCGCGGTATCCCACTGATCCCTGCGGTAACCCACTGATCCCTGTGGTATCCCACTAATCTTCGCGGTAACCCACGGATCCCTGCGGTAACCCACTGATCCCTGCGGTTACCCACTGATCCCTGCGGTTACCCACTGATACCCGCGGTATCCCACTGATCCCTGTGGTATCCCACTGATCCCTGCGGTATCCCACTGATCCCCGCGGTAACCCACTGATCCCCCCGGTTTGCCACTGATCCCCGCGGAACCCCACTGACCCCACGGTAACCCACTGATCCACGCGGTATCCCACAGATCCCCGCGGTATCCCAGTGATCCTTGCGCTAGCCCACTGATCCCTGCGGCAACCCACTGATCCCCACAGTGCCCCACCTATCCCTGCGGTAACCCACTGATCCCTGCGGTAACCCACTGATCCCTGCGGTAATCCACTGTTCCCTGTGGTAACTCGCTGATCCCTGTGGTAACCCACTGATTCCTGTGGTATCCCACTGATCCCCGCGGTAACCCACTGATCCCCATGGTAACCCACTGATCGCGGCAGTTATCCACTTATACCCGCGGTATCCCACTGATCCCTGCGGTATCCCACTGATCCCTGCGGTAACCCACTGAGCCCTGCTGAAACGCACTGATCCCCGCGGAAACCCACTGATCCCCGCAGTAACCCACTGATCCCTACGGTAACCCACTGATCCCCGCACTATACCACTGATCCCTGCGGTAATCCACTGTTCCCTGTGGTAACCCACTGATCGCGGCAGTTATCCACTGATCCCCGCGGTATCCCACTGATCCCTGCGGTAACCCACTGATCCCCGCGGTAACCCACTGATCCTCGCGGTAACCCACTGATCCCTGCGGTATCCCACAGATCCCCGCGGTATCCCACAGATCCCCGCGGTATCCCACTGATCCCTGCGGTAACCCACTGATTCCCACGGTATCCCACTGATTCCTGCGGTAACCCACTGATCCCTGCGGTATCCCACTGATCCCTGCGGTAACCCACTGATCCCCACGGTGCCCCACCTATCCCTGCAGTAACCCACTGATCCCTGCGCTACCCCACTGATCCCTGCGGTAACCCACTGATCCCCACGGTGCCCCACCTATCCCTGCGGTAACCCAATGGTCCCTGCGGTAACCCACTGATCCCCGCGGTAACCCACTGATCCCTGCGGTATCCCATTGATCCACACGGTATCCCGCTGATCCCTGCGGTAACCCACTGATCCCCGTGGTATCCCACTGATCCCCGCGGTAACCCAATGATCCCCGCGGTATCCCACTGATCCCTGCGGTAACCCACTGATCCCTGCGGTAACTCACTGATCCCCGCGGTAACCCACTGATCCCTGCGGTAACCCACTGATCCCTGCGGTATCCCTTGATCCCCGCGGTAACACACTGATCCCCGCGGTAACCCACTGATCCCCGCGGTATCCCAATGATCCCCGCGGTAACCCACTGATCCCCGCGGTATCCCACTGATCCCTGCGGTAACCCACTGATCCCCGCGGTATCCCACTGATCCCGGCGGTAACGCACCGATCCCTGCGGTATCCCACTGATCCCCGTGGTATCCCATTGATCCCCACGATATCCCACTGATCCCCGCGGTAACCCACTGATTCCCGCGGTATCCCACTGATCCCTGCGGTAACCCACTGATCCCCGCGGTTTCCCACTGATCCCCGTGGTAACCCACTGATCCCCGCGGTAACTCACTGATCCCTGCGGTATCCCATTGATCCCCACGATATCCCACTGATCCCTGCGGTAACTCACTGATCCCTGCGGTAACCCATTGATCCCCGCGGTAACCCACTGATCCCTGCAGTATCCCATTGATCCCCACGGTATCCCACTGATCCCCGCGGTAACCCACTGATCCCCGCGGTATCCCACTGATCCCTGCGGTAACCCACTGATCCCCGCGGTATCCCACTGATCCCCGTGGTAACCCACTGATCCACGCGGTATCCCACTGATCCCTGCGGTAACCCACTGATTCACGCGGTATCCCACTGTACCCTGCGGTAACCCACTGATCCCTGCGGCAACCCACTGATCCCTGCGGTATCCCACTGATCCCCGCGGTAACCCACTGATCCCCGCGGTATCCCACTGTACCCTGCAGTAACCCACTGATCCCCGCGGTATCCCACTGATCCCCGCGGTAACCCACTGATCCCTGCGGTAACCCACTGATCCCCGCGGTATCCCACTGTTCCCCGCGGTAACCCACTGATCCCCGCGGTATCCCACTGTACCCTGCGGTAACCCACTGATCCCCGTGGTATCCCATTGATCCCCGCGGTAACGCACTGATCACCGCGGTATCCCACTGATCCCCGCGGTAACCCACTCATCCCCGCGGTAACCCACTGATCCCCGCTGTAACCCACTGATCCCCGCGGTATCCCACTGATCCCCGCGGTAACCCACTGATCCCCACTGTATCCCACTGATTCCTGCGGTATCCCACTGATCCCCGCGCTATCCCACAGATCCCCGCGGTATCCCACTGATCCCTGCGCTAGCCCACTGATCCCCGCGGTATCCCACTGATACCTGCGCTAGCCCACTGATCCCCGTGGTAACCCACTGATCCCTGCGGTAACCCACTGATCCCTGCGGTATCCCACTGATCCCCGTGGTAACCCACTGATCTACGCGGTATCCCACCGATCCCTGCGGTAACCCACTGATCCCTGCGCTACCTCACTGATCCCTGCGGTAACCCACTGAACCCCACGGTGCCCCACCTATTCCTGCGGTAACCCACTGATCCCTGCGGTATCCCATTGATCCCCCCGGTATCCCACTGATCCCTGCGGTAACCCACTGATCCCCGCGGTATCCCACTGATCCCCGCGGTAACCTACTGATCCCCGCGGTACCCCACTGATCCCTGCGGTATCCCACTGATCCCAGCGGTAACACACTGATCCCTGCAGTAACCCACTGATCCCTGCGGTAACCCACTGATCCTTGCTGTAACCCACTGATCCCCGTGGGAACCCACTGATCCCTGCAGTTACCCACTGATCCTCGCGGTATCCCACTGATCCCTGCGGTAACCCACTGAATCCTGCGGTATCCCACTGATCCTCGCGGTATCCCACTGATCCCTGGGGTAACCCACTGATCCCCGCGGTATCCCACTGATCCCCGCGGTAACCCACTGATCCCCGCGGTATCCCACTGATCCCCGCGGTAACCCACTGATCCCTGCGGTAACCCACTGATCCCTGCGGTATCCCACTGATCCCTGCGGTAACCCACTGATCCCTGCGATATCCCACTGATCCCTGCGGTAACCCACTGATCCCCGCGGTATCCCACTGATCCCCGCGGTATCCCACTGATCCCCGCGGTAACCCACTGATCCCTGCGGTAATCCGCTGTTCCCTGTGGTAACGCACTGATCCCTGTGGTAACCCACTGGTTCCTGTGGTATCTCACTGATCCCTGCGGTATCCCACAGATCCCCGCGCTATCCCACAGATCCCCGCGGTATCCCACAGATCCCTGCGCTAGCCCACTGATCCCTGCGGAAACCCACTGATCCCCACGGTGCCCCACCTATCCCTGCGGTAACCCACTGATCCCTGCGGTATCCCATTGATCCCCCCGGTATCCCACTGATCCCTGCGGTAACCCACTGATCCCCGCGGTATCCCACTGATCCCCGCGGTAACCTACTGATCCCCGCGGTACCCCACTGATCCCTGCGGTATCCCACTGATCCCCGCGGTAACCCATTGATCCCTGCGGTAACCCAATGATCCCTGCGGTAACCCACTGATCCCTGTGGTAACCCACTGATCCCTGCGGTATCCCATTGATCCCCGCGGTATCCCACTGATCCCTACGGTAACCCACTGATCCCCGCGGTATCCCACTGATCCCCGCGGTAACCCAATGATCCCCGCGGTATCCCACTGATCCCCGCGGTAACCCAATGATCCCCGCGGTTACCCACTGATCCCTGCGGTATCCCACTGATCCCTGTGGTAACCCACTGATCCCCGCGGTTTGCCACTGATCCCCGCGGTATCCCACTGATCCCCGCGGTAACCCACTGATCCCTTCGGTAATCCACTGTTCCCTGTGGTAACCCACTGATCCCTGTGGTAACCCAATGGTTCCTGTGGTATCCCACTGATCCCCGCGGTAACCCACTGATCCCCGTGGTAACCCACTGATCCCGGCAGTTATCCACTGATTCCCGCGGTATCCCACTGATCCCTGCGGTAACCCACTGATCCCTGCGGTATCCCACTGATCCCCGCAGTAACCCACTGATCCCCGCGGTTTATCACTGATCCTCGCGGTATCCCACTGATCCCCGCAGTAACCCACTGATCCCCGCGGTAACCCACTGATCCCCGTGGTAACCCACTGATCCCCGCGGTAACCCACTGATCCCCGCGGTATCCCACTGATCCACACGGTATCCCACAGACCCCCGCGGTATCCCATAGATCCCTGTGGTAACCCACTGAACCCTGCGGTAATCCACTGTTCCCTGTGGTAACCCACTGATCCCTGCGGTAACCCACTAATCCCTGTGGTATCCCACTGATCCCCGCGGTATCCCACTGTTCCCTGCGGTAACCCACTGATCCCTGTGGTATCCCACTAATCTTCGCGGTAACCCACTGATCCCTGCGGTAACCCACTGATCCCTGCGGTTACCCACTGATCCCTGCGGTTACCCACTGATACCCGCGGTATCCCACTGATCCCTGCGGTATCCCACTGATCCCCGCGGTAACCCACTGATCCCCCCGGTTTGCCACTGATCCCCGCGGAACCCCACTGACCCCACGGTAACCCACTGATCCACGCGGTATCCCACTGATCCCCGCAGTAACCCACTGATCCCTGCGGTATCCCACAGATCCCCGCGGTATCCCACAGATCCCCGCGGTATCCCAGTGATCCTTGCGCTAGCCCACTGATCCCTGCGGCAACCCACTGATCCCGACAGTGCCCCACCTATCCCTGCGGTAACCCACTGAACCCTGCGGTAACCCACTGATCCCTGCGGTAATCCACTGTTCCCTGTGGTAACCCGCTGATCCCTGTGGTAACCCACTGATTCCTGTGGTATCCCACTGATCCCCGCGGTAACCCACTGATCCCCATGGTAACCCACTGATCGCGGCAGTTATCCACTTATACCCGCGGTATCCCACTGATCCCTGCGGTAACCCACTGAGCCCTGCTGTAACCCACTGATCCCCGCGGTAACCCACTGATCCCCGCAGTAACCCACTGATCCCTACGGTAACCCACTGATCCCCGCACTATACCACTGATCCCTGCGGTAATCCACTGTTCCCTGTGGTAACCCACTGATCGCGGCAGTTATCCACTGATCCCCGCGGTATCCCACTGATCCCTGCGGTAACCCACTGATCCCTGCGGTAACCCACTGATCCCCGCGGTTTGCCACTGATCCCCGCGGTATCCCACTGATCCCCGCGGTAACCCACTGATCCCCGCTGTAACTCACTGATCCCCGTGGTAACCCACTGATCCCCGCGGTAACCCACTGATCCTCGCGGTAACCCACTGATCCCTGCGGTATCCCACAGATCCCCGCGGTATCCCACAGATCCCCGCGGTATCCCACTGATCCCTGCGGTAACCCACTGATCCCCACGGTATCCCACTGATCCCTGCGGTAACCCACTGATCCCCGTGGTATCCCACTGATCCCCGCGGTAACCCACTGATCCCTGCGGTATCCCACTGATCCCTGCGGTAACCCACTGATCACCACGGTGCCCCACCTATCCCTGCAGTAACCCACTGATCCCTGCGCTATCCCACTGATCCCTGCGGTAACCCACTGAACCCCACGGTGCCCCACCTATCCCTGCGGTAACCCAATGATCCCTGCGGTAACCCACTGATCCCCGCGGTAACCCACTGATCCCTGCGGTATCCCATTGATCCCCACGGTATCCCGCTGATCCCTGCGGTAACCCACTGATCCCCGTGGTATCCCACTGATCCCCACGGTAACCCACTGATCCCCGCGGTATCCCACTGATCCCTGCGGTAACCCACTGATCCCTGCGGTAACTCACTGATCCCCGCGGTAACCCACTGATCCCTGCGGTATCCCACTGATCCCCGCGGTAACACACTGATCCCTGCGGTATCCCACTGATCCCCGCGGTAACACACTGATCCCCACGGTATCACACTGATCCCCGCGGTAACCCACTGATCCCCGCGGTATCCCACTGATTCCTGCGGTAACCCACTGATCCCCGCGGTATCCAACTGATCCACGTGGTATCCCATTGATCCCCGCGGTATCCCAATGATCCCCGCGGTAACCCACTGATCCCCGCGGTATCCCACTGATCCCTGCGGTAACCCACTGATTCCCGTGGTATCCCACTGATCCATGCGGTATCCCATTGATTCCCGCGGTATCCCATTGATCCCCGCGGTATCCCACTGAACCCCGCGGAATCCCACTGATCCCTGCGGTAACCCAGTGATCCCGCGGTGTCCCACTGATCCCCGCGATAACCCACTCATCCCCGCGGTATCCCACTGATCCCCGCGGTATCCCACTGATCCCCGCGGTATCCCACTGATCTCCATGGTATCCCACTGATCCCTGCGGTATCCCACTGATCCCCGCGGTAACCCACTCATCCCCGCGGTATCCCACTGATCCCTGCGGTATCCCAGTGATCCCGGTGGTAACCCACCGATCCCTGCGGTGAACCACTGATCCCGGCGGTAACGCACCAATCCCTGCGGTATCCCACTGATCCCCGCGGTAACCCACTGATCCCTGCGGTATCCCACAGATCCCCACGGTATCCCACAGATCCCCGCGGTATCCTACAGATCCTTGCGGTAACCCACTGATCCCTGCGGTATCCCACAGATCCCCACGGTAACCCACTGATCCCTGCGGTATCCCACTGATCCTCGCGGTAACCCACTGATCCCTGCGGTAACCCACTGATCCCTGCGGTATCCGACTGATCCCCGTGGTAATCCACTGATCCCTGCGGTAACCCACTGATCCCTGCGGTATCCCACTGATCCCCGTGGTAACCAACTGATCCACGCGGTATCCCACTGTACCCTGCGGTAACCCACTGATCCCTGCGGTATCCCACTGATCCCCGCAGGAACCCACTGATCCCCGCGGTATCCCACTGATCCCCGCGGTAACCCACTGATCCCTGCGGTAACCCACTGATCCCTGCGGTATCCCACTGATCCCCGCGGTAACCCACTGATCCCCGCGGTATCCCACTGTACCCTGCGGTAACCCACTGATCCCCGCGGTATCCCATTGATCCCCGCGGTAACGCACTGATCACCGCGGTATCCCACTGATCCCCGCGGTAACCCACTCACCCCCGCGGTAACCCACTGATCCACGCTGTAACCCACTGATCCCCGCGGTATCCCACTGATCCCCGCGGTAACCCACTGATCCCCGCGGTAACCCACTGATCCCCACGGTATCCCACTGATCCCTGCGGTATCCCACAGATCCCCGCGCTATCCCACAGATCCCCGCGGTATCCCACTGATCCCTGCGCTAGCCCACTGATCCCCGCGGTATCCCACTGATCCCTGCGCTAGCCCACTGATCCCCGCGGTATCCCACTGATCCCTGCGCTAGCCCACTGATCCCCGCGGTATCCCACTGATCCCTGCGCTAGCCCACTGATCCCCGCGGTATCCCACTGATCCCTGCGGTAACCCACTGATCCCTGCGGTATCCCATTGATCCCCCCGGTATCCCACTGATCGCTGCGGTAACCCACTGATCCCCGCGGTATCCCACTGATCCCCGCGGTAACCTACTGATCCCCGCGGTACCCCACTGATCCCTGCGGTATCCCACTGATCCCAGCGGTAACACACTGATCCCTGCGGTAACCCAATGATCCCTGCGGTAACCCACTGATCCTTGCTGTAACCCACTGATCCCCGTGGGAACCCACTGATCCCTGCAGTTACCCACTGATCCCCGCGGTATCCCACTGATCCCCGCGGAATCCCACTGATCCCCGCGGTGTCCCACTGATCCCCGCGATAACCCACTCATCCCCGCGGTATCCCACTGATCCCCGCGGTATCCCACTGATCCCCGCGGTATCCCACTGTTCCCCATGGTATCCCACTGATCCCTGCGGTATCCCACTGATCCCCGCGGTAACCCACTCATCCCCGCGGTATCCCACTGATCCCTGCCGTATCCCAGTGATCCCGGTGGTAACCCACCGATCCCTGCGGTGAACCACTGATCCCGGCGGTAACGCACCGATCCCTGCGGTATCCCACTGATCCCCGCGGTAACCCACTGATCCCTGCGGTATCCCACAGATCCCCACGATATCCCACTGATCCCTGCGGTATCCCATTGATCCCCACGATATCCCACTGATCCCCGCGGTAACCCACTGATCCCCGCAGTATCCCACTGATCCCTGCGGTAACCCACTGATCCCCGCGGTATCCCACTGATCCCCGTGGTAACCCACTGATCCCCGCGGTAACTCACTGATCCCTGCGGTATCCCATTGATCCCCACGATATCCCACTGATCCCTGCGGTAACTCACTGATCCCTGCGGTAACCCACTGATCCCCGCGGTAACCCACTGATCCCTGTGGTATCCCATTGATCCCCACGATATCCCACTGATCCCCGCAGTAACCCACTGATCCCCGCGGTATCCCACTGATCCCTGCGGTAACCCACTGATCCCCGCGGTATCCCACTGATCCCCGTGGTAACCCACTGATCCACGCGGTATCCCACTGATCCCTGCGGTAACCCACTGATCCACGCGGTATCCCACTGTACCCTGCGGTAACCCACTGATCCCTGCGGCAACCCACTGATCCCTGCGGTATCCCACTGATCCCCGCGGTAACCCACTGATCCCCGCGGTATCCCACTGTACCCTGCGGTAACCCACTGATCCCTGCGGTATCCCACTGATCCCCGCGGTAACCCACTGATCCCTGCGGTATCCCACTGATCCCCGCGGTAACCCACTGATCCCCGCGGTATCCCACTGTACCCTGCGGT
The DNA here is from genome assembly GCF_037043375.1 of Chiloscyllium plagiosum. Taxonomy (NCBI): domain Eukaryota; kingdom Metazoa; phylum Chordata; class Chondrichthyes; order Orectolobiformes; family Hemiscylliidae; genus Chiloscyllium; species Chiloscyllium plagiosum. The sequence goes on along the minus strand of NW_028270141.1, from coordinate 159,845,197 downwards.
AACCCACTGATCCCTGCGGTATCCCACTGATCCCCGCAGTAACCCAATGATCCCCGCGGTTACCCACTGATCCCTGCGGTATCCCACTGATCCCTGTGGTAACCCACTGATCCCCGCGGTTTGCCACTGATCCCCGCGGTATCCCACTGATCACCGCGGTAACCCACTGATCCCTTCGGTAATCCACTGTTCCCTGTGGTAACCCACTGATCCCTGTGGTAACCCAATGGTTCCTGTGGTATCCCACTGATCCCCGCGGTAACCCACTGATCCCCGTGGTAACCCACTGATCCCGGCAGTTATCCACTGATCCCCGCGGTATCCCACTGATCCCTGCGGTAACCCACTGATCCCTGCGGTATCCCACTGATCCCCGCAGTAACCCACTGATCCCCGCGGTTTATCACTGATCCTCGCGGTATCCCACTGATCCCCGCAGTAACCCACTGATCCCCGCAGTAACCCACTGATCCCCGCAGTAACCCACTGATCCCCGCGGTTTATCACTGATCCTCGCGGTATCCCATTGATCCCCGCGGTATCCCACTGATCCCCGCGGTAACCCACTGATCCCCGTGGTAACCCACTGATCCCCGCGGGAACCCACTGATCCCCGCGGTATCCCACTGATCCACACGGTATCCCACAGACCCCCGCGGTATCCCATAGATCCCCGTGGTAACCCACTGAACCCTGCGGTAATCCACTGTTCCCTGTGGTAACCCACTGATCCCTGCGGTAACCCACTAATCCCTGTGGTATCCCACTGATCCCCGCGGTATCCCACTGTTCCCTGCGGTAACCCACTGATCCCTGTGGTATCCCACTAATCTTCGCGGTAACCCACTGATCCCTGCGGTAACCCACTGATCCCTGCGGTTACCCACTGATCCCTGCGGTTACCCAATGATACCCGCGGTATCCCACTGATCCCTGCGGTATCCCACTGATCCCCGCGGTAACCCACTGATCCCCCCGGTTTGCCACTGATCCCCGCGGAACCCCACTGACCCCACGGTAACCCACTGATCCACGCGGTATCCCACTGATCCCCGCAGTAACCCACTGATCCCTGCGGTATCCCACAGATCCCCGCGGTATCCCACAGATCCCCGCGGTATCCCAGTGACCCTTGCGCTAGCCCACTGATCCCTGCGGCAACCCACTGATCCCCACAGTGCCCCACCTATCCCTGCGGTAACCCACTGATCCCTGCGGAATCCCACTGATCCCCACGGTGCCCCACCTATCCCTGCGGTAGCCCACTGAACCCTGCGGTAACCCACTGATCCCTGCGGTAATCCACTGTTCCCTGTGGTAACCCGCTGATCCCTGTGGTAACCCACTGATTCCTGTGGTATCCCACTGATCCCCGCGGTAACCCACTGATCCCCATGGTAACCCACTGATCGCGGCAGTTATCAACTTATACCCGCGGTATCCCACTGATCCCTGCGGTAACCCACTGAGCCCTGCTGTAACCCACTGATCCCCGCGGTAACCCACTGATCCCCGCAGTAACCCACTGATCCCTACGGTAACCCACTGATCCTCGCACTATACCACTGATCCCCGCGGTAATCCACTGTTCCCTGTGGTAACCCACTGATCGCAGCAGTTATCCACTGATCCCCGCGGTATCCCACTGATCCCTGCGGTAACCCACTGATCCCTGCGGTAACCCACTGATCCCCGCGGTTTGCCACTGATCCCCGCGGTATCCCACTGATCCCCGCGGTAACCCACTGATCCCCGCTGTAACTCACTGATCTCCGTGGTAACCCACTGATCCCCGCGGTAACCCACTGATCCTCGCTGTAACCCACTGATCCCTGCGGTATCCCACAGATCCCCGCGGTATCCCACAGATCCCCGCGGTATCCCACTGATCCCTGCGGTAACCCACTGATCCCCACGGTATCCCACTGATCCCTGCGGTAACCCACTGATCCCCGTGGTATCCCACTGATCCCCGCGGTAACCCACTGATCCCTGCGGTATCCCACTGATCCCTGCGGTAACCCACTGATCCCCACGGTGCCCCACCTATCCCTGCAGTAACCCACTGATCCCTGCGCTATCCCACTGATCCCTGCGTAAACCCACTGAACCCCACGGTGCCCCACCTATCCCTGCGGTAACCCAATGATCCCTGCGGTAACCCACTGATCCCCGCGGTAACCCACTGATCCCTGCGGTATCCCATTGATCCCCACGGTATCCCGCTGATCCCTGCGGTAACCCACTGATCCCCGTGGTATCCCACTGATCCCCGCGGTAACCCACTGATCCCCGCGGTATCCCACTGATCCCTGCGGTAACCCACTGATCCCTGCGGTAACTCACTGATCCCCGCGGTAACCCACTGATCCCTGTGGTATCCCACTGATCCCCGCGGTAACACACTGATCCCTGCGGTATCCCACTGATCCCCACGGTAACACACTGATCCCCACGGTATCACACTGATCCCCGCGGTAACCCACTGATCCCCGTGGTATCCCACTGATCCCTGCGGTAACCCACTGATCCCCGCGGTATCCATCTGATCCACGTGGTATCCCATTGATCCCCGCGGTATCCCAATGATCCCCGCGGTAACCCACTGATCCCCGCGGTATCCCACTGATCCCTGCGGTAACCCACTGATTCCCGCGGTATCCCACTGATCCATGCGGTATCCCATTGATCCCCGCGGTATCCCATTGATCCCCGCGGTATCCCACTGATCCCCGCGGAATCCCACTGATCCCTGCGGTAACCCACTGATCCCCGCGGTGTCCCACTGATCCCCGCGATAACCCACTCATCCCCGCGGTATCCCACTGATCCCCGCGGTATCCCACTGATCCCCATGGTATCCCACTGATCCCTGCGGTATCCCACTGATCCCCGCGGTAACCCACTCATCCCCGCGGTATCCCACTGATCCCTGCGGTATCCCAGTGATCCCGGTGGTAACCCACCGATCCCTGCGGTGAACCACTGATCCCGGCGGTAACGCACCGATCCCTGCGGTATCCCACTGATCCCCGCGGTAACCCACTGATCCCTGCGGTATCCCACAGATCCCCACGGTATCCCACAGATCCCCGCGGTATCCTACAGATCCTTGCGGTAACCCACTGATCCCTGCGGTATCCCACAGATCCCCACGGTAACCCACTGATCCCTGCGGTATCCCACTGATCCCTGCGGTAACCCACTGATCCCTGCGGTATCCCACTGATCCTCGCGGTAACCCACTGATCCCTGCGGTAACCCACTGATCCCTGCGGTATCCCACTGATCCCCGTGGTAACCCACTGATTCCTGCGGTATCCCACTGTACCCTGCGGTAACCCACTGATCCCTGCGGTAACCCACTGATCCCTGCGGTATCCCACTTATCCCCGCGGGAACCCACTGATCCCCGCGGTATCCCACTGATCCCCGCGGTAACCCGCTGATCCCTGCGGTAACCCACTGACCCCTGCGGTATCCCACTGATCCCCGCGGTAACCCACTGATCCCCGCGGTATCCCACTGTACCCTGCGGTAACCCACTGATCCCCGCGGTATCCCATTGATCCCCGCGGTTACGCACTGATCACCGCGGTATCCCACTGATCCCCGCGGTAACCCACTCATCCCCGCGGTAACCCACTGATCCACGCTGTAACCCACTGATCCCCGCGGTAACCCACTGATCCCCGCGGTAACCCACTGATCCCCACGGTATCCCACTGATCCCTGCGGTATCCCACAGATCCCCGCGCTATCCCACAGATCCCCGCGGTATCCCACTGATCCCTGCGCTAGCCCACTGATCCCCGCGGTATCCCACTGATCCCTGCGCTAGCCCACTGATCCCCGCGGTATCCCACTGATCCCTGCGCTAGCCCACTGATCCCTGCGGTAACCCACTGATCCACACGGTGCCCCACCTATCCCTGCGGTAACCCACTGATCCCTGCGGTATCCCATTGATCCCCCCGGTATCCCACTGATCGCTGCGGTAACCCACTGATCCCCGCGGTATCCCACTGATCCCCGCGGTAACCTACTGATCCCCGCGGTACCCCACTGATCCCTGCGGTATCCCACTGATCCCAGCGGTAACACACTGATCCCTGCGGTAACCGAATGATCCCTGCTGTAACCCACTGATCCCCGTGGGAACCCACTGATCCCTGCAGTTACCCACTGATCCTCGCGGTATCCCACTGATCCCTGCGGTAACCCACTGATTCCTGCGGTATCCCACTGATCCCCGCGGTAACCCACTGATCCCCGCGGTATCCCACTGATCCCCGCGGTAACCCACTGATCCCCGCGGTATCCCACTGATCCCCGCGGTAACCCACTGATCCCTGCGGTAACCCACTGATCCCTGCGGTATCCCACTGATCCCTGCGGTAACCCACTGATCCCTGCGGTATCCCACTGATCCCTGCGGTAACCCACTGATCCCCGCGGTATCCCACTGATCCCCGCGGTATCCCACTGATCCCCGCGGTAACCCACTGATCCCTGCGGTAACCCACTGATCCCTGCGGTATCCCACTGATCCCTGCGGTAACCCACTGATCCCTGCGATATCCCACTGATCCCTGCGGTAACCCACTGATCCCCGCGGTATCCCACTGATCCCCGCGGTATCCCACTGATCCCCGCAGTAACCCACTGATCCCTGCGGTAATCCGCTGTTCCCTGTGGTAACGCACTGATCCCTGTGGTAACCCACTGGTTCCTGTGGTATCTCACTGATCCCCGCAGTAACCCACTGATCCCCACGGTATCCCACTGATCCCTGCGGTATCCCACAGATCCCCGCGCTATCCCACAGATCCCCGCGGTATCCCACTGATCCCTGCGCTAGCCCACTGATCCTTGCGGAAACCCACTGATCCCCACGGTGCCCCACCTATCCCTGCGGTAATCCACTGATCCCTGCGCTACCCCACTGATCCCTGCGATAACCCACTGATCCACACGGTGCCCCACTGATCCCCGCGGTAACCTACTGATCCCCGCGGTATCCCACTGATCCCCCCGGTATCCCACTGATCCCTGCGCTAACCTACTGATCCCCGCGGTATCCCACTGATCCCCCCGGTATCCCACTGATCCCTGCGGTAACCTACTGATCCCTGCGGTATCCCATTGATCCCCCCGGTATCCCACTGATCCCTGCGGTAACCCACTGATCCCCGCGGTATCCCACTGATCCCCGCGGTAACCTACTGATCACCGCGGTACCCCACTGATCCCTGCGGTATCCCACTGATCCCCGCGGTAACCCACTGATCCCTGCGGTAACCCAATGATCCCTGCGGTAACCCACTGATCCCTGTGGTAACCCACTGATCCCTGCGGTATCCCATTGATCCCCGCGGTATCCCACTGATCCCTACGGTAACCCACTGATCCCCGCGGTATCCCACTGATCCCCGCGGTAACCCAATGATCCCCGCGGTATCCCACTGATCCCCGCGGTAACCCAATGATCCCCGCGGTTACCCACTGATTCCTGCGGTATCCCACTGATCCCTGTGGTAACCCACTGATCCCCGCAGTTTGCCACTGATCCCCGCGGTATCCCACTGATCCCCGCGGTAACCCACTGATCCCTTCGGTAATCCACTGTTCCCTGTGGTAACCCACTGATCCCTGTGGTAACCCAATGGTTCCTGTGGTATCCCACTGATCCCCGCGGTAACCCACTGATCCCCGCGGTAACCCACAGATCCCCGCGGTATCCCACAGATCCCCGCGGTATCCCACTGATCCTTGCGCTAGCCCACTGATCCCTGCGGCAACCCACTGATCCCCACAGAGCCCCACCTATCCCTGCGGTAACCCACTGATCCCTGCGTAATCCCACTGATCCCCACGGTGCCCCACCTATCCCTGCGGTAACCCACTGAACCCTGCGGTAACCCACTGATCCCTGCGGTAATCCACTGTTCCCTGTGGTAACCCACTGATCCCTGCGGTAATCCACTGTTCCCTGTGGTATCTCACTGATCCCCGCGGTAACCCACTGATCCCCATGGTAACCCACTGATCGCGGCAGTTATCCACTTATACCCGCGGTATCCCACTGATCCCTGCGGTAACCCACTGAGCCCTGCTGTAACCCACTGATCCCCGCGGTAACCCACTGATCCCCGCAGTAACCCACTGATCCCTACGGTAACCCACTGATCCCCGCACTATACCACTGATCCCCGCGGTAATCCACTGTTCCCTGTGGTAACCCACTGATCGCGGCAGTTATCCACTGATCCCCGCGGTATCCCACTGATCCCTGCGGTAACCCACTGATCCCTGCGGTAACCCACTGATCCCCGCGGTTTGCCACTGATCCCCGCGGTATCCCACTGATCCCCGCGGTAACCCACTGATCCCTGCTGTAACTCACTGATCCCCGTGATAACCCACTGATCCCCGTGGTAACCCACTGATCCTCGCGGTAACCCACTGATCCCTGCGGTATCCCACAGATCCCCGCGGTATCCCACAGATCCCCGCGGTATCCCACTGATCCCTGCGGTAACCCACTGATCCCCACGGTATCCCACTGATCCCTGCGGTAACCCACTGATCCCCGTGGTATCCCACTGATCCCCGCGGTAACCCACTGATCCCTGCGGTATCCCACTGATCCCTGCGGTAACCCACTGATCCCCACGGTGCCCCACCTATCCCTGCAGAAACCCACTGATCCCTGCGCTACCCCACTGATCCCTGCGGTAACCCACTGAACCCCACGGTGCCCCACCTATCCCTGCGGTAACCCAATGATCCCTGCGGTAACCCACTGATCCCCGCGGTAACCCACTGATCCCTGCGGTATCCCATTGATCCCCACGGTATCCGGCTGATCCCTGCGGTAACCCACTGATCCCCGTGGTATCCCACTGATCCCCGCGGTAACCCACTGATCCCCGCGGTATCCCACTGATCCCTGCGGTAACCCACTGATCCCTGCGGTAACTCACTGATCCCCGCGATAACCCACTGATCCCTGCGGTATCCCACTGATCCCCGCGGTAACACACTGATCCCTGCGGTATCCCACTGATCCCCGCGGTAACACACTGATCCCCACGGTATCACACTGATCCCCGCGGTAACCCACTGATCCCCGCGGTATCCCACTGATCCCTGCGGTAACCCACTGATCCCCGCGGTATCCAACTGATCCACGTGGTATCCCATTGATCCCCGCGGTATCCCAATGAGCCCCGCGGTAACCCACTGATCCCCGCGGTATCCCACTGATCCCTGCGGTAACCCACTGATTCCCGCGGTATCCCACTGATCCATGCGGTATCCCATTGATCCCCGCGGTATCCCATTGATCCCCGCGGTATCCCACTGATCCCGCGGAATCCCACTGATCCCTGCGGTAACCCACTGATCCCCGCGGTGTCCCACTGATCCCCGCGATAACCCACTCATCCCCGCGGTTTCCCACTGATCCCCGCGGTATCCCACTGATCCCCGCGGTATCCCACTGATCCCCATGGTATCCCACTGATCCCTGCGGTATCCCACTGATCCCCGCGGTAACCCACTCATCCCCGCGGTATCCCACTGATCCCTGCGGTATCCCAGTGATCCCGGTGGTAACCCACCGATCCCTGCGGTGAACCACTGATCCCGGCGGTAACGCACCGATCCCTGCGGTATCCCACTGATCCCCGCGGTAACCCACTGATCCCTGCGGTATCCCACAGATCCCCACGGTATCCCACTGATCCCCGCGGTATCCTACTGAACCTTGCGGTAACCCACTGATCCCTGCGGTATCCCACAGATCCCCGCGGTATCCCACTGATCCCTGCGGTATCCCACTGATCCCTGCGGTAACCCACTGATCCCTGCGGTATCCCACTGATCCCCGTGGTAACCCACTGATCCACGCGGTATCCCACTGATCCCTGCGGTAACCCACTGATCCCTGCGGTAACCCACTGATCCCCGCGGTATCCCACTGATCCCCGCGGTAACCCGCTGATCCCTGCGGTAACCCACTGATCCCTGCGGTATCCCACTGATCCCCGCGGTAACCCACTGATCCCCGCGGTATCCCACTGTACCCTGCGGTAACCCACTGATCCCCGCGGTATCCCATTGATCCCCGCGGTAACGCACTGATCACCGCGGTATCCCACTGATCCCCGCTGTAACCCACTCATCCCCGCGGTAACCCACTGATCCCCGCGGTATCCCACTGATCCCCGCGGTAACCCACTGATCCCCGCGGTAACCCACTGATCCCCACGGTATCCCACTGATCCCTGCGGTATCCCACAGATCCCCGCGCTATCCCACAGATCCCCGCGGTATCCCACTGATCCCTGCGCTAGCCCACAGATCCCCGCGGTATCCCACTGATCCCTGCGCTAGCCCACTGATCCCCGCGGTATCCCACTGATCCCTGCGCTAGCCCACTGATCCCTGCGGTAACCCACTGATCCACACGGTGCCCCACCTATCCCTGCGGTAACCCACTGATCCCTGCGCTACCTCACTGATCCCTGCGGTAACCCACTGATCCCCACGGTGCCCCACCTATCCCTGCGGTAACCCACTGATCCCTGCGGTATCCCATTGATCCCCCCGGTATCCCACTGATCCCTGCGGTAACCCACTGATCCCCGCGGTATCCCACTGATCCCCGCGGTAACCTACTGATCCCCGCGGTACCCCACTGATCCCTGCGGTATCCCACTGATCCCAGCGGTAACACACTGATCCCTGCAGTAACCCACTGATCCCTGCGGTAACCCACTGATCCTTGCTGTAACCCACTGATCCCCGTGGGAACCCACTGATCCCTGCAGTTACCCACTGATCCTCGCGGTATCCCACTGATCCCTGCGGTAACCCACTGATCCCTGCGGTAACCCACTGATCCCCGCGGTATCCCACTGATCCCCGCGGTAACCCACTGATTCCTGCGGTATCCCACTGATCCCTGCGGTAACCCACTGATCCCTGCGGTATCCCACTGATCCCTGCGGTAACCCACTGATCCCCGCGGTATCCCACTGATCCCCGCGGTATCCCACTGATCCCCGCGGTAACCCACTGATCCCTGCGGTAATCCGCTGTTCCCTGTGGTTACGCACTGATCCCTGTGGTAACCCACTGGTTCCTGTGGTATCTCACTGATCCCCGCAGTAACCCACTGATCCCCACGGTATCCCACTGATCCCTGCGGTATCCCACAGATCCCCGCGCTATCCCACAGATCCCCGCGGTATCCCACTGATCCCTGCGCTAGCCCACTGATCCCTGCGGAAACCCACTGATCCCCACGGTGCCCCACCTATCCCTGCGGTAATCCACTGATCCCTGCGCTACCCCACTGATCCCTGCGATAACCCACTGATCCCCACGGTATCCCACTGATCCCTGCGGTAACCCACTGATCCCCGCGGTATCCCACTGATCCCCGCGGTAACCTACTGATCCCCGCGGTACCCCACTGATCCCTGCGGTATCCCACTGATCCCCGCGGTAACCCACTGATCCCTGCGGTAACCCAATGATCCCTGCGGTAACCCACTGATCCCTGTGGTAACCCACTGATTCCTGCGGTATCCCATTGATCCCCGCGGTATCCCACTGATCCCTACGGTAACCCAATGATCCCCGCGGTATCCCACTGATCCCCGCGGTAACCCAATGATCCCCGCGGTTACCCACTGATCCCTGCGGTATCCCACTGATCCCTGTGGTAACCCACTGATCCCCGCGGTTTGCCACTGATCCCCACGGTATCCCACTGATCCCCGCGGTAACCCACTGATCCCTTCGGTAATCCACTGTTCCCTGTGGTAACCCACTGATCCCTGTGGTAACCCAATGGTTCCTGTGGTATCCCACTGACCCCGCGGTAACCCACTGATCCCCGTGGTAACCCACTGATCCCGGCAGTTATCCACTGATCCCCGCGGTATCCCACTGATCCCTGCGGTAACCCACTGATCCCTGCGGTATCCCACTGATCCCCACAGTAACCCACTGATCCCCGCGGTTTATCACTGATCCTCGCGGTATCCCACTGATCCCCGCAGTAACCCACTGATCCCCGCGGTAACCCACTGATCCCCGTGGTAACCCACTGATCCCCGCGGTAACCCACTGATCCCCGCGGTATCCCACTGATCCACACGGTATCCCACAGACACCCGCGGTATCCCATAGATCCCCGTGGTAACCCACTGAACCCTGCGGTAATCCACTGTTCCCTGTGGTAACCCACTGATCCCTGCGGTAACCCACTGATCCCTGTGGTATCCCACTGATCCCCGCGGTATCCCACTGTTCCCTGCGGTAACCCACTGATCCCTGTGGTATCCCACTAATCTTCGCGGTAACCCACTGATCCCCGCGGTAACCCACTGATCCCTGCGGTTACCCACTGATCCCTGCGGTTACCCACTGATACCCGCGGTATCCCACTGATCCCTGCGGTAACCCACTGATCCCTGCGGCATCCCACTGATCCCCGCGGTAACCCACTGATCCCCCCGGTTTGCCACTGATCCCCGCGGAACCCCACTGACCCCACGGTAACCCACTGATCCACGCGGTATCCCACTGATCCCCGCAGTAACCCACTGATCCCTGCGGTATCCCACAGATCCCCGCGGTATCCCACAGATCCCCGCGGTATCCCACAGATCCCTGCGGTATCCCACAGATCCCCGCGGTATCCCACAGATCCCCGCGGTATCCCACTGATCCTTGCGCTAGCCCAATGATCCCTGCGGCAACCCACTGATCCCCACAGTGCCCCACCTATCCCTGCGGTAACCCACTGATCCCTGCGGAATCCCACTGATCCCCACGGTGCCCCACCTATCCCTGCGGTAACCCACTGAACCCTGCGGTAACCCACTGATCCCTGCGGTAATCCACTGTTCCCTGTGGTAACTCGCTGATCCCTGTGGTAACCCACTGATTCCTGTGGTATCCCACTGATCCCCGCGGTAACCCACTGATCCCCATGGTAACCCACTGATTGCGGCAGTTATCCACTTATACCCGCGGTATCCCACTGATCCCTGCGGTAACCCACTGAGCCCTGCTGTAACCCACTGATCCCCGCGGTAACCCACTGATCCCCGCAGTAACCCACTGATCCCTTCGGTAATCCACTGTTCCCTGTGGTAACCCACTGATCCCTGTGGTAACCCAATGGTTCCTGTGGTATCCCACTGACCCCGCGGTAACCCACTGATCCCCGTGGTAACCCACTGATCCCGGCAGTTATCCACTGATCCCCGCGGTGTCCCACTGATCCCTGCGGTAACCCACTGATCCCTGCGGTATCCCACTGATCCCCGCAGTAACCCACTGATCCCCGCGGTTTATCACTGATCCTCGCGGTATCCCACTGATCCCCGCAGTAACCCACTGATCCCCGCGGTAACCCACTGATCCCCGTGGTAACCCACTGATCCCCGCGGTAACCCACTGATCCCCGCGGTATCCCACTGATCCACACGGTATCCCACAGACACCCGCGGTATCCCATAGATCCCCGTGGTAACCCACTGAACCCTGCGGTAATCCACTGTTCCCTGTGGTAACCCACTGATCCCTGCGGTAACCCACTAATCTTCGCGGTAACCCACTGATCCCCGCAGTAACCCACTGATCCCCGCGGTAACCCACTGATCCCCGTGGTAACCCACTGATCCCCGCGGTATCCCACTGTTCCCTGCGGTAACCCACTGATCCCTGTGGTATCCCACTAATCTTCGCGGTAACCCACTGATCCCTGCGGTAACCCACTGATCCCTGCGGTTACCCACTGATCCCTGCGGTTACCCACTGATACCCGCGGTATCCCACTGATCCCTGCGGTAACCCACTGATCCCTGCGGTATCCCACTGATCCCCGCGGTAACCCACTGATCCCCCCGGTTTGCCACTGATCCCCGCGGAACCCCACTGACCCCACGGTAACCCACTGATCCACGCGGTATCCCACTGATCCCCGCAGTAACCCACTGATCCCTGCGGTATCCCACAGATCCCCGCGGTATCCCACAGATCCCCGCGGTATCCCACTGATCCTTGCGCTAGCCCAATGATCCCTGCGGCAACCCACTGATCCCCACAGTGCCCCACCTATCCCTGCGGTAACCCACTGAACCCTGCGGTAACCCACTGATCCCTGCGGTAATCCACTGTTCCCTGTGGTAACTCGCTGATCCCTGTGGTAACCCACTGATTCCTGTGGTATCCCACTGATCCCCGCGGTAACCCACTGATCCCCATGGTAACCCACTGATCGCGGCAGTTATCCACTTATACCCGCGGTATCCCACTGATCCCTGCGGTAACCCACTGAGCCCTGCTGTAACCCACTGATCCCCGCGGTAACCCACTGATCCCCGCAGTAACCCACTGATCCCTACGGTAACCCACTGATCCCCGCACTATACCACTGATCCCTGCGGTAATCCACTGTTCCCTGTGGTAACCCACTGATCGCGGCAGTTATCCACTGATCCCCGCGGTATCCCACTGATCCCTGCGGTAACCCACTGATCCCCGCGGTAACCCACTGATCCTCGCGGTAACCCACTGATCCCTGCGGTATCCCACAGATCCCCGCGGTATCCCACATATCCGCGCGGTATCCCACTGATCCCTGCGGTAACCCACTGATCCCCACGGTATCCCACTGATCCCTGCGGTAACCCACTGATCCCCGTGGTATCCCACTGATCCCCGCGGAATCCCACTGATCCCCGCGGAATCCCACTGATCCCTGCGGTATCCCAGTGATCCCGGTGGTAACCCACCGATCCCTGCGGTGAACCACTGATCCCCGCGGTGTCCCACTGATCCCCGCGATAACCCACTCATCCCCGCGGTATCCCACTGATCCCCGCGGTATCCCACTGATCCCCGCGGTATCCCACTGTTCCCCATGGTATCCCACTGATCCCTGCGGTATCCCACTGATCCCCGCGGTAACCCACTCATCCCCGCGGTATCCCACTGATCCCTGCGGTATCCCAGTGATCCCGGTGGTAACCCACCGATCCCTGCGGTGAACCACTGATCCCGGCGGTAACGCACCGATCCCTGCGGTATCCCACTGATCCCCGCGGTAACCCACTGATCCCTGCGGTATCCCACAGATCCCCACGGTATCCCACAGATCCCCGCGGTATCCCACTGATCCCCACAGTGCCCCACCTATCCCTGCGGTAACCCACTGATCCCTGCGCTAACCCACTGACCCTGCGGTAACCCACTGATTCCCACGGTGCCCCACCTATCCCTGCGGTAACCCACTGATCCCTGCGGTAACCCAATGATCCCTGCGGTAACTCACAGATCCCTGCGGTAACCCACTGATCCCTGCGGTATCCCATTGATCCCCGCGGTATCCCACTGATCCCTACGGTAACCCACTGATCCCCGTGGTATCCCAGTGATCCCCGCGGTAACCCAATGATCCCCGCGGTTACCCACTGATCCCTGCGGTATCCTACTGATCCCTGCGGTAACATACTGATCCCTGCGGTATCCCACTGATCCCCACGGTAACCCACTTATCCCCGCGGTATCCCACTGATCCCCGCGGTAACCCACTGATCCCCGTGGTATCCCACTGATCCCCGCAGTAACCCACTGATCCCTGCGGTAACCCACTGATCCCTGCGGTATTCCACTGATCCCTGCGGTAACCCACTGATCCCCACGGTTTGCCACTGATCCCCGCGGTATCCCACTGATCCCCGCGGTAACCCACTGATCCCTGCGGTAACCCTCTGATCCCCATGGTAACCCACTGATCCCCGCACTATACTACTGATCCCTGCGGTAATCCACTGTTCCCTGTGGTAACCCACTGATCCCTGTGGTAACCCACTGATTCCTGTGGTATCCCACTGATCCCCGCGGTAACCCACTGATCCCCGCGGTAACCCACTGATCCCCGTGGTAACCCACTGATCCCGGCAGTTATCCACTGATCCCCGCGGTAACCCACTGATCCCCACGGTAACCCACTGATCCCCGCACTATACCACTGATCCCTGCGGTAATCCACTGTTCCCTGTGGTAACCCACTGATCCCTGTGGTAACCCACGGATCCCTGTGGTATCCCACTGATCCCCGCGGTAACCCACTGATCCCCGTGGTAACCCACTGATCCCGGCAGTTATCCACTGATCCCCGCGGTATCCCACTGATCCCTACGGTAACCCACTGATCCCTGCGGTATCCCACTGATACCCGCGGTAACCCACTGATCCCTACGGTAACCCACTGATCCCTGCGGTAACCCACTGATTCCCACGGTAACCCACTGATACCCGCGGTATCCCACTGATCCCCGCGGTAACCCACTGATCCCCGCGGTAACCCACTGATCCCTGCGGTAACCCACTGATACCCGCGGTATCCCACTGATCCCCGCGGTTTGCCACTGATCCCCGCGGTATCCCACTGATCCCCGCGGTAACCCACTGATCCCTGCGGTAACCCACTGATTCCCACGGTAACCCACTGATACCCGCGGTATCCCACTGATCCCCGCGGTAACCCACTGATCCCCGCGGTAACCCACTGATCCCTGCGGTAACCCACTGATACCCGCGGTATCCCACTGATCCCCGCGGTTTGCCACTGATCCCCGCGGTATCCCACTGATCCCCGCGGTAACCCACTGATCCTCGCGGTAACCCACTGATCCCCGCGGTATCCCACAGATCCCTGCGGTTTCCCACAGATCCCCGCGGTATCCCACTGATCTCTGCGCTAACCCACTGATCCCTGCGGTAACCCACTGATCCCCACTGATCCCCACGGTGCCCCACCTATCCCTGCGGTAAACCACTGATCCCTGCGCTACTCCACTGAACCCTGCAGTAACCCAATGATCCCCACGGTGCCCCACCTATCCCTGCGGTAACCCACTGATCCCCGCGGTAACCCACTGATCCCTGCGGTAACCCATTGATCCCCGCGGTATCCCACTGATCCCTGCGGTAACCCACTGATCCCCGCGGTAACCCACTGATTCCCGCGGTCTCCCACTGATCCCCGAGGTAACCCACTTATCCCTGCGGTATCCCACTGGATCCGGCGATAACCCACCGATCCCTGCGGTAACCCACTGATCCTTGCGGTAACCCACTGATCCCCGCGGTAACCCACTGATCCCTGCAGTTACCCACTGATCCCCGCGGTATCCCACTGATCCCTGCAGTAACCCACTGATCCCTGCGGAACCCCACTGATCCCCGCAGAAATCCACTGATCACTGCGGTATCCCACTGATCCCCGCGGTAACCCACAGATCCCCGCTGTAACACACTGATCCCCGCGGTATCCCACTGATCCCCGCGGTAACCCACTGGTCCCCGCAGTAACCCACTGATCCCCGCAGTTTGCCACTGATCCCTGCGGAATCCCACTGATCCCCGCAGAAATCCACTGATCACTGCGGTATCCCACTGATCCCCGCGGTAACCCACAGATCCCCGCTGTAACACACTGATCCCCGCGGTATCCCACTGATCCCCGCGGTAACCCACTGATCCCCGCAGTAACCCACTGATCCCCACGGTATCCCACTGATCCACGCGGTCTCCCACTGATCCCCACGGTAACCCACTGATCTCCGCGGTAACCCACTGATCCCTGCGGTATCCCACAGATCCCCGCGGTATCCCTTAGATCCCCGCGGTATCCCAGTGATCCCTGCGCTAGCCCACTTATCCCTGCGGTAACCCACTGATCCCCGCGGTAACCCAATCATCCCCGCGGTATCCCACTGATCCCCGCGGTAACCCACTGATCCCTGCGGTATACCACTGATCCCGGTGGTAACCCACCGATCCCTGCGGTGAACCACTGATCCCTGCGGCAAC
This sequence comes from Chiloscyllium plagiosum, assembly GCF_037043375.1. NCBI lineage: Eukaryota > Metazoa > Chordata > Chondrichthyes > Orectolobiformes > Hemiscylliidae > Chiloscyllium > Chiloscyllium plagiosum. The sequence goes on along the minus strand of NW_028270141.1, from coordinate 159,829,291 downwards.
CCACCAATCCCTGCGGTATCCCACTGATCCCCGCGGTAACCCACTGATCCCCGGGGTAACCCACTGATCCCCGCAGTATCCCACTGATCCCCGCGGAAACCCACTGATCCCCGCAGTATCCCACTGATCCCCGCGGTTTGCCACTGATCCCTGCGGAGCCCCACTGACCCCGCGGTAACCCACTGATCCCTGCGGTAACCCAATGATCCCTGCGGTAACCCACTGATTTCCGCGGTAACCCACTGATCCCTGAGGTATACCATTGATCCCCGCGGTATCCCACTGATCCCTGCGGTAACCCACTGATCCCCGCGGTATCCCACTTATCCCCGCGGTAACCCAATGATCCCCGCGGTATCCCACTGATCCCCGCGATAACCCAATGATCCCCGCGGTATCCCACTGATCCCCGCGGTATCCCACTGATCCCTGCGGTTTCCCACTGATCCCCGCGGTATCCCACTGATGCCCGCGGTAACCCAGTAAACCCCGCGGTAACCCACTGATCCTCGCTGTATCCCACTGATCCCTGCGGTAACCCGCTGATCCCCGCGGTGCCCCACTGATCCCCGCGGTATCCCACTGATCCCCGCGGTACCCCACTGATCCCCGCGGTATCCCACTGATCACCGTGGGAACCCACTGATCACTGCGGTAACCTACTGATTCCCGCGGCAACCCACTGATCCCTGCGGTAACCCACTGATCCCCGCGGTATCACACTGATCCCTGCGGTAACCCACTGATCCCTGCGGTGAACAACTGATCCCCGCGGTAACCCACTGATCCCTGCGGTATCCCACTGATCCCCACGGTATCCCACTGATCCCCGCGGTAACCCACTGATCCCCGCGGTAATCCACTGATCTCCGCGGTATCTTACTGATCTCTGCGGTATCTCACTGATCCCTGCAGTAACCCACTGATCCCTGCGGTAACCCACTGATCCCCGGGGTAACCCACTGATCCCCGCGGTATCTCACTGATCCCTGCGGTAACCCACTGATCCCTGCGGTATCCCACTGATCCCCGCGGTAACCCACTGACCCCCGCGGTATCCCACTGATCCCCATGGTATCCCACTGATCCCTGCGGTATCCCACAGATCCCCGCGCTATCCCACAGATCCCCGCGGTATCCCACTGATCCCTGCGCTAGCCCACTGATCCCTGCGGTAACCAACTGATCCCTGCGCTACCCCACTGATCCCTGCGGTAACCCACTGATCCCCACGGTGCCCCACCTATCCCTGCGGTAACCCACTGATCCCTGCGGTAACCCACTGATCCCGGCGGTAACCCACTGATCCCTGCGGTATCCCATTGATCCCCGCGGTATCCCACTGATCCCTGCGGTAACCCACTGATCCCCGCGGTATCCCATTGATCCCCGCGGTAACCCACTCATCCCCGCGGTATCCCACTGATCCCCGCGGTAACCCACTGATCCCTGCGGTATCCCACTGATCCCGGTGGTAGCCCACTGATCCCTGCGGTGAACCACTGATGCCCGCGGTAACCCACCGATCCCTGCGGTATCCCACTGATCCCTGCTGTAACCCACTATTCCCCGCAGTATCCCACTGATCCCTGCGGTAACCCACTGATCCCCACGGTGCCCCACCTATCCCTGCGGTAACCCACTGATCCCTGCGGTAACCCACTGATCCCGGCGGTAACCCACTGATCCCTGCGGTATCCCATTGATCCCCGCGGTATCCCACTGATCCCTGCGGTATCCCACTGATCCCCGCGGTATCCCATTGATCCCCGCGGTAACCCACTCATCCCCACGGTATCCCACTGATCCCCGCGGTAACCCACTGATCCCTGCGGTATCCCACTGATCCCGGTGGTAGCCCACTGATCCCTGCGGTGAACCACTGATGCCCGCGTTAACCCACCGATCCCTGCGGTATCCCACTGATCCCTGCTGTAACCCACTATTCCCCGCAGTATCCCACTGATCCCTGCGGTAACCCGCTGATCCCCACAGTAACCCACTGATCCCCGCGGTTTGCCACTGATCCCTGCTGAACCCCACTGACCCCGCGGTAAGCCACTGATCCCTGCGGTATCCCACTGATCCCTGTGGTATCCCACTGATCCACGCGGTATCCCACTGATCCCTGCGGTATCCCACTGATCCCCGCGGTATCCCACTGATCCCTGCGGTATCCCACTGATCCCTGCGGTATCCCACTGATCCACGCGGTATCCCACTGATCCCTGCGGTAACCCACTGATCCCCGCGGTAACCCAATGAGCCCCGCGGTATCCCACTGATCCCCGCGGTATGCCACTGATCCCTGCGGTAACCCACTGATCCCCGCGGTATCCCACTGATCCCCGCGGTAACCCAATGAGCCCCGCGGTATCCCACTGATCCCCGCGGTATCCCACTGATCCCCGCGGTATCCCACTGATGCCCGCGGTATCCCATTGATCCCCGCGGTAAGCCACTGATCCCCGCGGTATCCCACTGACCCTGCGGTAACCCACTGATCCCCGCGGTGCCCCACTGATCCCCGCGGTATCCCACTGATCCCCGCGGTTACCCACTGATCCCTGCGGTATCCTTCTGATTCCCGCGGTAACATACTGAACCCCGCGGTATCCCACTGATCCCCGCTGTATCCCACTGATTCCCGCGGTATCCCACTGATCCCCGCGGTATCCCATTGATCCCCGCGGTAACCCACTGATCCCCGCGGTATCCCACTGATCCCTGCGGTAACCCACTGATCCCCGCGGTGCCACACTGATCCCCGCGGTGTCCCACTGATCCCCGCGGTACCCCACTGATCCCTGCGGTATCCCACTGATCCCCACGGGAACCCACTGATCACTGCGGTAACCTACTGATTCCCGCGTCAACCCACTGATCCCTGCGGTAACCCACTGATCCCCGCGGTATCCCACTGATCCCTGCGGTAACCCTCTGATCCCTGCAGTATCCCACTGAACCCTGCGGTAACCCACTGATCCCCGCGGTATCTTGCTGATCCCTGCGGTATCCCACTGATCCCTGCGGTAACCCACTGATCCCCGTGCAATCCCACTGATCCCCGCTGTAACCCACTGATCCCCGCTGTAACCCACTGATCCCCGCTGTAACCCACTGATCCCCGCTGTATCCCACTGATCCCTGCGGTGTCCCACTGATCCCTGCGGTAACCCACTGATCCCCGCGGTATCCCACTGATCCCCGCGGTAACCCACTGATCCCTGCGGTATCCCACTGATCCCTGCAGTAACCCACTGATCCCTGCGGTAAACCACTGATCCCCGCGGTAACCCACTGATCCCTGCGGTATCCCACTGAACCCTGCGGTCACCCTCTGAACCCCGCGGTATCTCACTGATCCCCGCGGTAACCCACTGATCCCCGCGGTATCCCACTGATCCCCGCGGTAACCCACTGATCCCTACGGTAACCCACTGATCCCTGCGGTAACCCACTCATCCCCGCGGTATCCCACTGATCCCCGCGGTAACCCATTGATCCCCGCGGTATCCCACTGATCCCTGTGGTAAACCACTGATCCCCGCGGGAACCCACTGATCCCTGCGGTATCCCACTGATCCCCACGGTAACCCACTGATCCCTGCGGTAAACCACTGATCCCCGCGGGAACCCACTGATCCCTGCGGTCTCCCACTGATCCCCGCGGTAACCCACTGATCCCTGCGGTATCCCACTGATCCCGGTGGTAACCCACTGATCCCTACGGTAACCCACTGATCCCTGCGGTATCCCACTGATCCCCGCAGTATCCCACTGATCCCCGCGGTATCCCACTGATCCCTGCGGTATCCCAACGATCCCCGCGGTATCCCACTGATCCCTGGGGTAACCCACTGATCCCCGCGGTAACCCACTGATCCCTGCGGTGAACCACTGATCCCGGCGGTAACGCACCGATCCCTGCGGTATCCCACTGATCCCCGCGGTAACCCACTGATCCCTGCGGTATCCCACAGATCCCCACGGTATCCCACAGATCCCCGCGGTATCCCACTGATCCCCACAGTGCCCCACCTATCCCTGCGGTAACCCACTGATCCCTGCGCTAACCCACTGACCCTGCGGTAACCCACTGATTCCCACGGTGCCCCACCTATCCCTGCGGTAACCCACTGATCCCTGCGGTAACCCAATGATCCCTGCGGTAACTCACAGATCCCTGCGGTAACCCACTGATCCCTGCGGTATCCCATTGATCCCCGCGGTATCCCACTGATCCCTACGGTAACCCACTGGTCCCCGTGGTATCCCAGTGATCCCCGCGGTAACCCAATGATCCCCGCGGTTACCCACTGATCCCTGCGGTATCCTACTGATCCCTGCGGTAACATACTGATCCCTGCGGTATCCCACTGATCCCCACGGTAACCCACTTATCCCCGCGGTATCCCACTGATCCCCGCGGTAACCCACTGATCCCCGTGGTATCCCACTGATCCCCGCAGTAACCCACTGATCCCTGCGGTAACCCACTGATCCCTGCGGTATTCCACTGATCCCTGCGGTAACCCACTGATCCCCACGGTTTGCCACTGATCCCCGCGGTATCCCACTGATCCCCGCGGTAACCCACTGATCCCTGCGGTAACCCTCTGATCCCCATGGTAACCCACTGATCCCCGCACTATACTACTGATCCCTGCGGTAATCCACTGTTCCCTGTGGTAACCCACTGATCCCTGTGGTAACCCACTGATTCCTGTGGTATCCCACTGATCCCCGCGGTAACCCACTGATCCCCGCGGTAACCCACTGATCCCCGTGGTAACCCACTGATCCCGGCAGTTATCCACTGATCCCCGCGGTAACCCACTGATCCCCACGGTAACCCACTGATCCCCGCACTATACCACTGATCCCTGCGGTAATCCACTGTTCCCTGTGGTAACCCACTGATCCCTGTGGTAACCCACGGATCCCTGTGGTATCCCACTGATCCCCGCGGTAACCCACTGATCCCCGTGGTAACCCACTGATCCCGGCAGTTATCCACTGATCCCCGCGGTATCCCTCTGATCCCTACGGTAACCCACTGATCCCTGCGGTATCCCACTGATACCCGCGGTAACCCACTGATCCCTACGGTAACCCACTGATCCCTGCGGTAACCCACTGATTCCCACGGTAACCCACTGATACCCGCGGTATCCCACTGATCCCCGCGGTAACCCACTGATCCCCGCGGTAACCCACTGATCCCTGCGGTAACCCACTGATACCCGCGGTATCCCACTGATCCCCGCAGTTTGCCACTGATCCCCGCGGTATCCCACTGATCCCCGCGGTAACCCACTGATCCCTGCGGTAACCCACTGATTCCCACGGTAACCCACTGATACCCGCGGTATCCCACTGATCCCCGCGGTAACCCACTGATCCCCGCGGTAACCCACTGATCCCTGCGGTAACCCACTGATACCCGCGGTATCCCACTGATCCCCGCGGTTTGCCACTGATCCCCGCGGTATCCCACTGATCCCCGCGGTAACCCACTGATCCTCGCGGTAACCCACTGATCCCTGCGGTATCCCACAGATCCCTGCGGTTTCCCACAGATCCCCGCGGTATCCCACTGATCTCCGCGGTATCTTACTGATCTCTGCGGTATCTCACTGATCCCTGCAGTAACCCACTGATCCCTGCGGTAACCCACTGATCCCCGGGGTAACCCACTGATCCCCGCGGTATCTCACTGATCCCTGCGGTAACCCACTGATCCCTGCGGTATCCCACTGATCCCCGCGGTAACCCACTGACCCCCGCGGTATCCCACTGATCCCCATGGTATCCCACTGATCCCTGCGGTATCCCACAGATCCCCGCGCTATCCCACAGATCCCCGCGGTATCCCACTGATCCCTGCGCTAGCCCACTGATCCCTGCGGTAACCAACTGATCCCTGCGCTACCCCACTGATCCCTGCGGTAACCCACTGATCCCCACGGTGCCCCACCTATCCCTGCGGTAACCCACTGATCCCTGCGGTAACCCACTGATCCCGGCGGTAACCCACTGATCCCTGCGGTATCCCATTGATCCCCGCGGTATCCCACTGATCCCTGCGGTAACCCACTGATCCCCGCGGTATCCCATTGATCCCCGCGGTAACCCACTCATCCCCGCGGTATCCCACTGATCCCCGCGGTAACCCACTGATCCCTGCGGTATCCCACTGATCCCGGTGGTAGCCCACTGATCCCTGCGGTGAACCACTGATGCCCGCGGTAACCCACCGATCCCTGCGGTATCCCACTGATCCCTGCTGTAACCCACTATTCCCCGCAGTATCCCACTGATCCCTGCGGTAACCCACTGATCCCCACGGTGCCCCACCTATCCCTGCGGTAACCCACTGATCCCTGCGGTAACCCACTGATCCCGGCGGTAACCCACTGATCCCTGCGGTATCCCATTGATCCCCGCGGTATCCCACTGATCCCTGCGGTATCCCACTGATCCCCGCGGTATCCCATTGATCCCCGCGGTAACCCACTCATCCCCACGGTATCCCACTGATCCCCGCGGTAACCCACTGATCCCTGCGGTATCCCACTGATCCCGGTGGTAGCCCACTGATCCCTGCGGTGAACCACTGATGCCCGCGTTAACCCACCGATCCCTGCGGTATCCCACTGATCCCTGCTGTAACCCACTATTCCCCGCAGTATCCCACTGATCCCTGCGGTAACCCGCTGATCCCCACAGTAACCCACTGATCCCCGCGGTTTGCCACTGATCCCTGCTGAACCCCACTGACCCCGCGGTAAGCCACTGATCCCTGCGGTATCCCACTGATCCCTGTGGTATCCCACTGATCCACGCGGTATCCCACTGATCCCTGCGGTATCCCACTGATCCCCGCGGTATCCCACTGATCCCTGCGGTATCCCACTGATCCCTGCGGTATCCCACTGATCCACGCGGTATCCCACTGATCCCTGCGGTAACCCACTGATCCCCGCGGTAACCCAATGAGCCCCGCGGTATCCCACTGATCCCCGCGGTATCCCACTGATCCCTGCGGTAACCCACTGATCCCCGCGGTATCCCACTGATCCCCGCGGTAACCCAATGAGCCCCGCGGTATCCCACTGATCCCCGCGGTATCCCACTGATCCCCGCGGTATCCCACTGATGCCCGCGGTATCCCATTGATCCCCGCGGTAAGCCACTGATCCCCGCGGTATCCCACTGACCCTGCGGTAACCCACTGATCCCCGCGGTGCCCCACTGATCCCCGCGGTATCCCACTGATCCCCGCGGTTACCCACTGATCCCTGCGGTATCCTTCTGATTCCCGCGGTAACATACTGAACCCCGCGGTATCCCACTGATCCCCGCTGTATCCCACTGATTCCCGCGGTATCCCACTGATCCCCGCGGTATCCCATTGATCCCCGCGGTAACCCACTGATCCCCGCGGTATCCCACTGATCCCTGCGGTAACCCACTGATCCCCGCGGTGCCACACTGATCCCCGCGGTGTCCCACTGATCCCCGCGGTACCCCACTGATCCCTGCGGTATCCCACTGATCCCCACGGGAACCCACTGATCACTGCGGTAACCTACTGATTCCCGCGTCAACCCACTGATCCCTGCGGTAACCCACTGATCCCCGCGGTATCCCACTGATCCCTGCGGTAACCCTCTGATCCCTGCAGTATCCCACTGAACCCTGCGGTAACCCACTGATCCCCGCGGTATCTTGCTGATCCCTGCGGTATCCCACTGATCCCTGCGGTAACCCACTGATCCCCGTGCAATCCCACTGATCCCCGCTGTAACCCACTGATCCCCGCTGTAACCCACTGATCCCCGCTGTAACCCACTGATCCCCGCTGTATCCCACTGATCCCTGCGGTGTCCCACTGATCCCTGCGGTAACCCACTGATCCCCGCGGTATCCCACTGATCCCCGCGGTAACCCACTGATCCCTGCGGTATCCCACTGATCCCTGCAGTAACCCACTGATCCCTGCGGTAAACCACTGATCCCCGCGGTAACCCACTGATCCCTGCGGTATCCCACTGAACCCTGCGGTCACCCTCTGAACCCCGCGGTATCTCACTGATCCCCGCGGTAACCCACTGATCCCCGCGGTATCCCACTGATCCCCGCGGTAACCCACTGATCCCTACGGTAACCCACTGATCCCTGCGGTAACCCACTCATCCCCGCGGTATCCCACTGATCCCCGCGGTAACCCATTGATCCCCGCGGTATCCCACTGATCCCTGTGGTAAACCACTGATCCCCGCGGGAACCCACTGATCCCTGCGGTATCCCACTGATCCCCACGGTAACCCACTGATCCCTGCGGTAAACCACTGATCCCCGCGGGAACCCACTGATCCCTGCGGTCTCCCACTGATCCCCGCGGTAACCCACTGATCCCTGCGGTATCCCACTGATCCCGGTGGTAACCCACTGATCCCTACGGTAACCCACTGATCCCTGCGGTATCCCACTGATCCCGGTGGTAACCCACTGATCCCTACGGTAACCCACTGATCCCTGCGGTATCCCACTGATCCCCGCGGTATCCCACTGATCCCTGCGGTATCCCAACGATCCCCGCGGTATCCCACTGATCCCTGGGGTAACCCACTGATCCCCGCGTTAACCCACTGGTCCCTGTGGTATCCCACTGATCCCCGCGGTAACCCTCTGATCCCTGCGGTATCCCACTGATCCCTGCGGTAACCCACTGATCCCCGCGGTTTGCAACAGATCCCCGCGGTACCCCACTGGTCCCTGCGGTATCCTAGTGTTCCCCGCGGTTTGCCACTGATCCCCGCGGTAACCCACTGATCCCCGCGGTAACACACTGATCCCTGCGGTAACCCACTGATCCCTGCGGTATCCCACTGATCCCTGCGGTAACCCACTGATCCCCACGGTATCCCACTGATCCCCGCGGTATCCCACTGATCCCCGCTGTAACCCACTGATCCCCGCTGAAACCCACTGATCCCCGCTGTATCCCACTGATCCCTGCGGTGTCCCACTGATCCCTGCGGTAACCCACTGATCCCCGCGGTATCCCACTGATCCCCGCGGTAATCCACTGATCCCTGCGGTATCCCACTGATCCCTGCAGTAACCCACTGATCCCTGCGGTAAACCACTGATCCCCGCGGTAACCCACTGATCTCTGCGGTATCCCACTGAACCCTGCGGTCACCCTCTGAACCCCGCGGTATCTCACTGATCCCTGCGGTAACCCACTGATCCCCGCGGTATCCCACTGATCCCCGCGGTAACCCACTGATCCCTACGGTAACCCACTGATCCCTGCGGTAACCCACTCATCCCCGCGGTATCCCACTGATCCCCGCGGTAACCCATTGATCCCCGCGGTATCCCACTGATCCCTGTGGTAAACCACTGATCCCCGCGGGAACCCACTGATCCCTGCGGTATCCCACTGATCCCCGCGGTAACCCACTGATCCCTGCGGTAAACCACTGATCCCCGCGGGAACCCACTGATCCCTGCGGTATCCCACTGATCCCCGCGGTAACCCACTGATCCCTGCGGTATCCCACTGATCCCGGTGGTATCCCACTGATCCTTACGGTAACCCACTAATCCCTGCGGTATCCCACTGATCCCCGCGGTATCCCACTGATCCCCGCGGTATCCCAACGATCCCCGCGGTATCCCACTGATCCCCGCGGTAACCCACTGATCCCTGGGGTAACCCACTGATCCCTGCGGTAACCCACTGATCCCCACGGTGCCCCACCTATCCCTGCGGTAACCCACTGATCCCTGCTGTAACCCACTGATCACGGCGGTAACCCACTGATCCCTGCGGTATCCCATTGATCCCCGCGGTATCCCACTGATCCCTGCGGTAACCCACTGATCCCCGCGGTATCCCATTGATCCCCGCGGTAACCCACTCATCCCCGCGGTATCCCACTGATCCCCGCGGTAACCCACTGATCCCTGCGGTATCCCACTGATCCCGGTGGTAGCCCACTGATCCCTGCGGTGAACCACTGATGCCCGCGGTAACCCACCGATCCCTGCGGTATCCCACTGATCCCTGCTGTAACCCACTATTCCCCGCAGTATCCCACTGACCCCTGCGGTAACCCACTGATCCCCACGGTGCCCCACCTATCCCTGCGGTAACCCACTGATCCCTGCGGTAACCCACTGATCCCGGCGGTAACCCACTGATCCCTGCGGTATCCCATTGATCCCCGCGGTATCCCACTGATCCCTGCGGTATCCCACTGATCCCCGCGGTATCCCATTGATCCCCGCGGTAACCCACTCATCCCCGCGGTATCCCACTGATCCCCGCGGTAACCCACTGATCCCTGCGGTATCCCACTGATCCCGGTGGTAGCCCACTGATCCCTGCGGTGAACCACTGATGCCCGCGGTAACCCACCGATCCCTGCGGTATCCCACTGATCCCTGCTGTAACCCACTATTCCCCGCAGTATCCCACTGATCCCTGCGGTAACCAACTGATCCCCACAGTAACCCACTGATCCCCGCGGTTTGCCACTGATCCCTGCTGAACCCCACTGACCCCGCGGTATCCCACTGATCCCTGCGGTATCCCACTGATCCCTGTGGTATCCCACTGATCCACGCGGTATCCCACTGATCCCTGCGGTATCCCACTGATCCCCGCGGTATCCCACTGATCCCTGCGGTATCCCACTGATCCACGCGGTATCCCACTGATCCCTGCGGTAACCCACTGATCCCCGCGGTAACCCAATGAGCCCCGCGGTATCCCACTGATCCCCGCGGTATCCCACTGATCCCTGCGGTAACCCACTGATCCCCGCGGTATCCCACTGATCCCCGCGGTAACCCAATGAGCCCCGCGGTATCCCACTGATCCCCGCGGTATCCCACTGATCCCCGCGGTATCCCACTGCTGCCCGCGGTATCCCATTGATCCCCGCGGTAAGCCACTGATCCCCGCGGTATCCCACTGACCCTGCGGTAACCCACTGATCCCCGCGGTGCCCCACTGATCTCCGCGGTATCCCACTGATCCCCGCGGTTACCCACTGATCCCCGCGGTATCCCACTGATCCCTGCGGTAACCCACTGATCCCCGCGGTGCCACACTGATCCCCGCGGTGTCCCACTGATCCCCGCGGTACCCCACTGATCCCTGCGGTATCCCACTGATCCCCGTGGGAACCCACTGATCACTGCGGTAACCTACTGATTCCCGCGTCAACCCACTGATCCCTGCGGTATCCTTCTGATTCCCGCGGTAACATACTGAACCCCGCGGTATCCCACTGATCCCCGCTGTATCCCACTGATTCCCGCGGTATCCCACTGATCCCCGCGGTATCCCATTGATCCCCGCGGTAACCCACTGATCCCCGCGGTATCCCACTGATCCCTGCGGTAACCCACTGATCCCCGCGGTGCCACACTGATCCCCGCGGTGTCCCACTGATCCCCGCGGTACCCCACTGATCCCTGCGGTATCCCACTGATCCCCGTGGGAACCCACTGATCACTGCGGTAACCTACTGATTCCCGCGTCAACCCACTGATCCCTGCGGTAACCCACTGATCCCCGCGGTATCCCACTGATCCCTGCGGTAACCCTCTGATCCCTGCGGTATCCCACTGAACCCTGCGGTAACCCACTGATCCCTGCGGTATCTCACTGATCCCTGCGGTAACCCACTGATCCCTGCGGTAACCCACTGATCCCCGTGCAATCCCACTGATCCCCGCTGTAACCCACTGATCCCCGCTGTAACCCACTGATCCCCGCTGTAACCCACTGATCCCCGCTGTATCCCACTGATCCCTGCGGTGTCCCACTGATCCCTGCGGTAACCCACTGATCCCCGCGGTATCACACTGATCCCCGCGGTAACCCACTGATCCCTGCGGTATCCCACTGATCCCTGCAGTAACCCACTGATCCCTGCGGTAAACCACTGATCCCCGCGGTAACCCACTGATCCCTGCGGTATCCCACTGAACCCCGCGGTATCTCACTGATCCCTGCGGTAACCCACTGATCCCCGCGGTATCCCACTGATCCCCGCGGTAACCCACTGATCCCTACGGTAACCCACTGATCCCTGCGGTAACCCACTCATCCCCGCGGTATCCCACTGATCCCCGCGGTAACCCATTGATCCCCGCGGTATCCCACTGATCCCTGTGGTAAACCACTGATCCCCGCGGGAACCCACTGATCCCTGCGGTATCCCACTGATCCCCGCGGTAACCCACTGATCCCTGCGGTAAACCACTGATCCCCGCGGGAACCCACTGATCCCTGCGGTATCCCACTGATCCCCGCGGTAACCCACTGATCCCTGCGGTATCCCACTGATCCCGGTGGTAACCCACTGATCCCTACGGTAACCCACTGATCCCTGCGGTATCCCACTGATCCCCGCAGTATCCCACTGATCCCCGCGGTATCCCACTGATCCCTGCGGTATCCCAACGATCCCCGCGGTGTCCCACTGATACCCGCGGTAACCCACTGATCCCTGGGGTAACCCACTGATCCCCGCGTTAACCCACTGGTCCCTCTGGTATCCCACTGATCCCCGCGGTAACCCTCTGATCCCTGCGGTATCCCACTGATCCCTGCGGTAACCCACTGATCCCCGCGTTTTGCAACAGATCCCCGCGGTACCCCACTGGTCCCTGCGGTATCCTAGTGTTCCCCGCGGTTTGCCACTGATCCCCGCGGTAACCCACTGATCCCCGCGGTAACACACTGATCCCTGCGGTAACCCACTGATCCCTGCGGTATCCCACTGATCCCCGGGGAAACCCACTGATCCCCACGGTATCCCACTTATCCCTGCGGTAACCCACTGATCCCCACGGTATCCCACTGATCCCCGCGGTATCCCACTGATCCCCGCGGTATCCCACTGATGCCCGCGGTATCCCATTGATCCCCGCGGTAAGCCACTGATCCCCGCGGTATCCCACTGATCCTGCGGTAACCCACTGATCCCCACGGTGCCCCACTGATCCCCGCGGTATCCCACTGATCCCCGCGGTAACCCACTGATCCCTGCGGTATCCTTCTGATTCCCGCGGTAACATACTGAACCCCGCGGTATCCCACTGATCCCCGCTGTATCCCACTGATTCCCGCGGTATCCCACTGATCCCCGCGGTAACACACTGATCCCTGCGGTAACCCACTGATCCCTGCGGTATCCCACTGATCCCCGGGGTAACCCACTGATCCCCACGGTATCCCACTGATCCCTGCGGTAACCCACTGATCCCCACGGTATCCCACTGATCCCCGCGGTATCCCATTGATCCCCGCGATATCCCACTGATCCCTGCGGTAACCCTCTGATCCCCGCGGTATGCACCTGATCCTCGCAGTAACCCACTGATCCCCGCGGTTTGCCACTGATCCCCGCGGTAACCCACTGATCCCCGCGGTAACACACTGATCCCTGCGGTAACCCACTGATCCCTGCGGTATCCCACTGATCCCCGGGGTAACCCACTGATCCCCACGGTATCCCACTGATCCCTGCGGTAACCCACTGATCCCCACGGTATCCCACTAATCCCCGCGGTATCCCATTGATCCCCGCGATATCCCACTGATCCCTGCGGTATCCCACTGATCCCCGCGGTATGCACCTGATCCTCGCAGTAACCCACTGATCCCCGCGGTATCCCACTGATCCCCGCGGTATCCCACTGATCCCCGCGGTAACCCACTGATCCCTGCGGTACCCCACTGATCCCCGCGGTAACCCAATGATCCCCGCGGTATCCCACTGATCCCTGCGGTAACCCACTGATCCCTGCGGTATCCCACTGATCCCCGCGGTAACCCACTGATCCCCGCGGTATCCCACTGATCCCTGCGGTAACCCACTGATCCCTGCGGTAACCCACTGATCCCCACGGTATCCAACTGATCCCCGCGGTATCCCACTGATCCCCGCGGTATCCCACTGATCCCCGCGGTATCCCACTGATGCCCGCGGTATCCCATTGATCCCCGCGGTAAGCCACTGATCCCCGCGGTATCCCACTGATCCTGTGGTAACCCACTGATCCCCACGGTGCCCCACTGATCCCCGCGGTATCCCACTGATCCCCGCGGTAACCCACTGGTCCCTGTGGTATCCCACTGATCCCCGCGGTAACCCTCTGATCCCTGCGGTATCCCACTGATCCCTGCGGTAACCCACTGATCCCCGCGGTTTGCAACTGATCCCCGCGGTACCCCACTGGTCCCTGCGGTATCCTAGTGTTCCCCGCGGTTTGCCACTGATCCCCGCGGTAACCCACTGATCCCCGCGGTAACACACTGATCCCTGCGGTAACCCACTGATCCCTGCGGTATCCCACTGATCCCCGGGGAAACCCACTGATCCCCACGGTATCCCACTGATCCCTGCGGTAACCCACTGATCCCCACGGTATCCCACTGATCCCCGCGGTATCCCACTGATCCTGCGGTAACCCACTGATCCCCACGGTGCCCCACTGATCCCCGCGGTATCCCACTGATCCCCGCGGTAACCCACTGATCCCTGCGGTATCCTTCTGATTCTCGCGGTAACATACTGAACCCCGCGGTATCCCACTGATCCCCGCTGTATCCCACTGATTCCCGCGGTATCCCACTGATCCCCGCAATATCCCATTGATCCCCGCGGTAACCCACTGATCCCCGCGGTATCCCACTGATCCCTGCGGTAACCCACTGATCCCCGCGGTGCCACACTGATCCCCGCGGTGTCCCACTGATCCCCGCGGTACCCCACTGATCCCTGCGGTATCCCACTGATCCCCGTGGGAACCCACTGATCACTGCGGTAACCTACTGATTCCCGCGTCAACCCACTGATCCCTGCGGTAACCCACTGATCCCTGCGGTATCCTACTGAACCCTGCGGTAACCCACTGATCCCCGCGGTATCTTGCTGATCCCTGCGGTATCTCACTGATCCCTGCGGTAACCCACTGATCCCCGCTGTAACCCACTGATCCCCGCTGTAACCCACTGATCCCCGCTGAAACCCACTGATCCCCGCTGTATCCCACTGATCCCTGCGGTGTCCCACTGATCCCTGCGGTAACCCACTGATCCCCGTGGTATCCCACTGATCCCTGCGGTATCCCACTGATCCCTGCAGTAACCCACTGATCCCTGCGGTAAACCACTGATCCCCGCGGTAACCCACTGATCCCTGCGGTATCCCACTGAACCCTGCGGTCACCCTCTGAACCCCGCGGTATCTCACTGATCCCTGCGGTAACCCACTGATCCCCGCGGTATCCCACTGATCCCCGCGGTAACCCACTGATCCCAACGGTAACCCACTGATCCCTGCGGTAACCCACTCATCCCCGCGGTTTCCCACTGATCCCCGCGGTAACCCATTGATCCCCGCGGTATCCCACTGATCCCTGTGGTAAACCACTGATCCCCGCGGGAACCCACTGATCCCTGCGGTATCCCACTGATCCCCGCGGTAACCCACTGATCCCTGCGGTAAACCACTGATCCCCGCGGGAACCCACTGATCCCTGCGGTATCCCACTGATCCCCGCGGTAACCCACTGATCCCTGCGGTATCCCACTGATCCCGGTGGTATCCCACTGATCCTTACGGTAACCCACTAATCCCTGCGGTATCCCACTGATCCCCGCGGTATCCCACTGATCCCCGCGGTATCCCAACGATCCCCGCGGTATCCCACTGATCCCCGCGGTAACCCACTGATCCCTGGGGTAACCCACTGATCCCTGCGGTAACCCACTGATCCCCACGGTGCCCCACCTATCCCTGCGGTAACCCACTGATCCCTGCTGTAACCCACTGATCACGGCGGTAACCCACTGATCCCTGCGGTATCCCATTGATCCCCGCGGTATCCCACTGATCCCTGCGGTAACCCACTGATCCCCGCGGTATCCCATTGATCCCCGCGGTAACCCACTCATCCCCGCGGTATCCCACTGATCCCCGCGGTAACCCACTGATCCCTGCGGTATCCCACTGATCCCGGTGGTAGCCCACTGATCCCTGCGGTGAACCACTGATGCCCGCGGTAACCCACCGATCCCTGCGGTATCCCACTGATCCCTGCTGTAACCCACTATTCCCCGCAGTATCCCACTGACCCCTGCGGTAACCCACTGATCCCCACGGTGCCCCACCTATCCCTGCGGTAACCCACTGATCCCTGCGGTAACCCACTGATCCCGGCGGTAACCCACTGATCCCTGCGGTATCCCATTGATCCCCGCGGTATCCCACTGATCCCTGCGGTATCCCACTGATCCCCGCGGTATCCCATTGATCCCCGCGGTAACCCACTCATCCCCGCGGTATCCCACTGATCCCCGCGGTAACCCACTGATCCCTGCGGTATCCCACTGATCCCGGTGGTAGCCCACTGATCCCTGCGGTGAACCACTGATGCCCGCGGTAACCCACCGATCCCTGCGGTATCCCACTGATCCCTGCTGTAACCCACTATTCCCCGCAGTATCCCACTGATCCCTGCGGTAACCAACTGATCCCCACAGTAACCCACTGATCCCCGCGGTTTGCCACTGATCCCTGCTGAACCCCACTGACCCCGCGGTATCCCACTGATCCCTGCGGTATCCCACTGATCCCTGTGGTATCCCACTGATCCACGCGGTATCCCACTGATCCCTGCGGTATCCCACTGATCCCCGCGGTATCCCACTGATCCCTGCGGTATCCCACTGATCCACGCGGTATCCCACTGATCCCTGCGGTAACCCACTGATCCCCGCGGTAACCCAATGAGCCCCGCGGTATCCCACTGATCCCCGCGGTATCCCACTGATCCCTGCGGTAACCCACTGATCCCCGCGGTATCCCACTGATCCCCGCGGTAACCCAATGAGCCCCGCGGTATCCCACTGATCCCCGCGGTATCCCACTGATCCCCGCGGTATCCCACTGCTGCCCGCGGTATCCCATTGATCCCCGCGGTAAGCCACTGATCCCCGCGGTATCCCACTGACCCTGCGGTAACCCACTGATCCCCGCGGTGCCCCACTGATCTCCGCGGTATCCCACTGATCCCCGCGGTTACCCACTGATCCCCGCGGTATCCCACTGATCCCTGCGGTAACCCACTGATCCCCGCGGTGCCACACTGATCCCCGCGGTGTCCCACTGATCCCCGCGGTACCCCACTGATCCCTGCGGTATCCCACTGATCCCCGTGGGAACCCACTGATCACTGCGGTAACCTACTGATTCCCGCGTCAACCCACTGATCCCTGCGGTATCCTTCTGATTCCCGCGGTAACATACTGAACCCCGCGGTATCCCACTGATCCCCGCTGTATCCCACTGATTCCCGCGGTATCCCACTGATCCCCGCGGTATCCCATTGATCCCCGCGGTAACCCACTGATCCCCGCGGTATCCCACTGATCCCTGCGGTAACCCACTGATCCCCGCGGTGCCACACTGATCCCCGCGGTGTCCCACTGATCCCCGCGGTACCCCACTGATCCCTGCGGTATCCCACTGATCCCCGTGGGAACCCACTGATCACTGCGGTAACCTACTGATTCCCGCGTCAACCCACTGATCCCTGCGGTAACCCACTGATCCCCGCGGTATCCCACTGATCCCTGCGGTAACCCTCTGATCCCTGCGGTATCCCACTGAACCCTGCGGTAACCCACTGATCCCTGCGGTATCTCACTGATCCCTGCGGTAACCCACTGATCCCTGCGGTAACCCACTGATCCCCGTGCAATCCCACTGATCCCCGCTGTAACCCACTGATCCCCGCTGTAACCCACTGATCCCCGCTGTAACCCACTGATCCCCGCTGTATCCCACTGATCCCTGCGGTGTCCCACTGATCCCTGCGGTAACCCACTGATCCCCGCGGTATCACACTGATCCCCGCGGTAACCCACTGATCCCTGCGGTATCCCACTGATCCCTGCAGTAACCCACTGATCCCTGCGGTAAACCACTGATCCCCGCGGTAACCCACTGATCCCTGCGGTATCCCACTGAACCCCGCGGTATCTCACTGATCCCTGCGGTAACCCACTGATCCCCGCGGTATCCCACTGATCCCCGCGGTAACCCACTGATCCCTACGGTAACCCACTGATCCCTGCGGTAACCCACTCATCCCCGCGGTATCCCACTGATCCCCGCGGTAACCCATTGATCCCCGCGGTATCCCACTGATCCCTGTGGTAAACCACTGATCCCCGCGGGAACCCACTGATCCCTGCGGTATCCCACTGATCCCCGCGGTAACCCACTGATCCCTGCGGTAAACCACTGATCCCCGCGGGAACCCACTGATCCCTGCGGTATCCCACTGATCCCCGCGGTAACCCACTGATCCCTGCGGTATCCCACTGATCCCGGTGGTAACCCACTGATCCCTACGGTAACCCACTGATCCCTGCGGTATCCCACTGATCCCCGCAGTATCCCACTGATCCCCGCGGTATCCCACTGATCCCTGCGGTATCCCAACGATCCCCGCGGTGTCCCACTGATACCCGCGGTAACCCACTGATCCCTGGGGTAACCCACTGATCCCCGCGTTAACCCACTGGTCCCTCTGGTATCCCACTGATCCCCGCGGTAACCCTCTGATCCCTGCGGTATCCCACTGATCCCTGCGGTAACCCACTGATCCCCGCGTTTTGCAACAGATCCCCGCGGTACCCCACTGGTCCCTGCGGTATCCTAGTGTTCCCCGCGGTTTGCCACTGATCCCCGCGGTAACCCACTGATCCCCGCGGTAACACACTGATCCCTGCGGTAACCCACTGATCCCTGCGGTATCCCACTGATCCCCGGGGAAACCCACTGATCCCCACGGTATCCCACTTATCCCTGCGGTAACCCACTGATCCCCACGGTATCCCACTGATCCCCGCGGTATCCCACTGATCCCCGCGGTATCCCACTGATGCCCGCGGTATCCCATTGATCCCCGCGGTAAGCCACTGATCCCCGCGGTATCCCACTGATCCTGCGGTAACCCACTGATCCCCACGGTGCCCCACTGATCCCCGCGGTATCCCACTGATCCCCGCGGTAACCCACTGATCCCTGCGGTATCCTTCTGATTCCCGCGGTAACATACTGAACCCTGCGGTATCCCACTGATCCCCGCTGTATCCCACTGATTCCCGCGGTATCCCACTGATCCCCGCGGTAACACACTGATCCCTGCGGTAACCCACTGATCCCTGCGGTATCCCACTGATCCCCGGGGTAACCCACTGATCCCCACGGTATCCCACTGATCCCTGCGGTAACCCACTGATCCCCACGGTATCCCACTGATCCCCGCGGTATCCCATTGATCCCCGCGATATCCCACTGATCCCTGCGGTAACCCTCTGATCCCCGCGGTATGCACCTGATCCTCGCAGTAACCCACTGATCCCCGCGGTTTGCCACTGATCCCCGCGGTAACCCACTGATCCCCGCGGTAACACACTGATCCCTGCGGTAACCCACTGATCTCTGCGGTATCCCACTGATCCCCGGGGTAACCCACTGATCCCCACGGTATCCCACTGATCCCTGCGGTAACCCACTGATCCCCACGGTATCCCACTAATCCCCGCGGTATCCCATTGATCCCCGCGATATCCCACTGATCCCTGCGGTATCCCACTGATCCCCGCGGTATGCACCTGATCCTCGCAGTAACCCACTGATCCCCGCGGTATCCCACTGATCCCCGCGGTATCCCACTGATCCCCGCGGTAACCCACTGATCCCTGCGGTACCCCACTGATCCCCGCGGTAACCCAATGATCCCCGCGGTATCCCACTGATCCCTGCGGTAACCCACTGATCCCTGCGGTACCCCACTGATCCCCGCGGTAACCCACTGATCCCCGCGGTATCCCACTGATCCCTGCGGTAACCCACTGATCCCTGCGGTAACCCACTGATCCCCACGGTATCCAACTGATCCCCGCGGTATCCCACTGATCCCCGCGGTATCCCACTGATCCCCGCGGTATCCCACTGATGCCCGCGGTATCCCATTGATCCCCGCGGTAAGCCACTGATCCCCGCGGTATCCCACTGATCCTGTGGTAACCCACTGATCCCCACGGTGCCCCACTGATCCCCGCGGTATCCCACTGATCCCCGCGGTAACCCACTGATCCCTGGGGTAACCCACTGATCCCCGCGTTAACCCACTGGTCCCTGTGGTATCCCACTGATCCCCGCGGTAACCCTCTGATCCCTGCGGTATCCCACTGATCCCTGCGGTAACCCACTGATCCCCGCGGTTTGCAACTGATCCCCGCGGTACCCCACTGGTCCCTGCGGTATCCTAGTGTTCCCCGCGGTTTGCCACTGATCCCCGCGGTAACCCACTGATCCCCGCGGTAACACACTGATCCCTGCGGTAACCCACTGATCCCTGCGGTATCCCACTGATCCCCGGGGAAACCCACTGATCCCCACGGTATCCCACTGATCCCTGCGGTAACCCACTGATCCCCACGGTATCCCACTGATCCCCGCGGTATCCCACTGATCCTGCGGTAACCCACTGATCCCCACGGTGCCCCACTGATCCCCGCGGTATCCCACTGATCCCCGCGGTTACCCACTGATCCCTGCGGTATCCTTCTGATTCTCGCGGTAACATACTGAACCCCGCGGTATCCCACTGATCCCCGCTGTATCCCACTGATTCCCGCGGTATCCCACTGATCCCCGCAATATCCCATTGATCCCCGCGGTAACCCACTGATCCCCGCGGTATCCCACTGATCCCTGCGGTAACCCACTGATCCCCGCGGTGCCACACTGATCCCCGCGGTGTCCCACTGATCCCCGCGGTACCCCACTGATCCCTGCGGTATCCCACTGATCCCCGTGGGAACCCACTGATCACTGCGGTAACCTACTGATTCCCGCGTCAACCCACTGATCCCTGCGGTAACCCACTGATCCCTGCGGTATCCTACTGAACCCTGCGGTAACCCACTGATCCCCGCGGTATCTTGCTGATCCCTGCGGTATCTCACTGATCCCTGCGGTAACCCACTGATCCCCGCTGTAACCCACTGATCCCCGCTGTAACCCACTGATCCCCGCTGAAACCCACTGATCCCCGCTGTATCCCACTGATCCCTGCGGTGTCCCACTGATCCCTGCGGTAACCCACTGATCCCCGTGGTATCCCACTGATCCCTGCGGTATCCCACTGATCCCTGCAGTAACCCACTGATCCCTGCGGTAAACCACTGATCCCCGCGGTAACCCACTGATCCCTGCGGTATCCCACTGAACCCTGCGGTCACCCTCTGAACCCCGCGGTATCTCACTGATCCCTGCGGTAACCCACTGATCCCCGCGGTATCCCACTGATCCCCGCGGTAACCCACTGATCCCAACGGTAACCCACTGATCCCTGCGGTAACCCACTCATCCCCGCGGTTTCCCACTGATCCCCGCGGTAACCCATTGATCCCCGCGGTATCCCACTGATCCCTGTGGTAAACCACTGATCCCCGCGGGAACCCACTGATCCCTGCGGTATCCCACTGATCCCCGCGGTAACCCACTGATCCCTGCGGTAAACCACTGATCCCCGCGGGAACCCACTGATCCCTGCGGTATCCCACTGATCCCCGCGGTAACCCACTGATCCCTGCGGTATCCCACTGATCCCGGTGGTAACCCACTGATCCCTATGGTAACCCACTGATCCCTGCGGTATCCCACTGATCCCCGCGGTATCCCACTGATCCCCGCGGTATCCCAACGATCCCCGCGGTATCCCACTGATCCCCGCGGTAACCCACTGATCCCTGGGGTAACCCACTGATCCCCGCGTTAACCCACTGGTCCCTGTGGTATCCCACTGATCCCCGCGGTAACCCTCTGATCCCTGCGGTATCCCACTGATCCCTGCGGTAACCCACTGATCCCCGCGGTTTGCAACTGATCCCCGCGGTACCCCACTGGTCCCTGCGGTATCCTAGTGTTCCCCGCGGTTTGCCACTGATCCCCGCGGTAACCCACTGATCCCCGCGGTAACACACTGATCCCTGCGGTAACCCACTGATCCCTGCGGTATCCCACTGATCCCCGGGGTAACCCACTGATCCCCACGGTATCCCACTGATCCCTGCGGTAACCCACTGATCCCCACGGTATCCCACTGATCCCCGCGGTATCCCATTGATCCCCGCGATATCCCACTGATCCCTGCGGTAACCCTCTGATCCCCGCGGTATGCACCTGATCCTCGCAGTAACCCACTGATCCCCGCGGTATCCCACTGATCCCCGCGGTAACCCACTGATCCCTGCGGTAACCCACTTATCCCTGTGGTATCCCACTGATCCCCGCGGTAACCCACTGATCCCCGTGGTACCCCACTGATCCCCGCGGTAACCCACTGATCCCCGCGGTAACCCAATGATCCCCGCGGTATCCCACTGACCCCTGCGGTAACCCACTGATCCCTGCGGTATCCCACTGATCCCCGCGGTAACCCACTGATCCCCGCGGTATCCCACTGATCCCTGCGGTAACCCACTGATCCCTGCGGTAACCCACTGATCCCCACGGTATCCCACTGATCCCCGCGGTATCCCACTGATCCCCGCGGTATCCCATTGATCCCCGCGGTAAGCCACTGATCCCCGCGGTATCCCACTGATCCTGCGGTAACCCACTGATCCCCACGGTGCCCCACTGATCCCCGCGGTATCCCACTGATCCCCGCGGTAACCCACTGATCCCTGCGGTATCCTTCTGATTCCCGCGGTAACATACTGAACCCTGCGGTATCCCACTGATCCCCGCTGTATCCCACTGATCCCCGCTGTATCCCACTGATTCCCGGGGTATCCCACTGATCCCCGCAATATCCCATTGATCCCCGCGGTAACCCACTGATCCCCGCGGTATCCCACTGATCCCTGCGGCAACCCACTGATCCCCGCGGTGCCACACTGATCCCCGCGGTGTCCCACTGATCCCCGCGGTACCCCACTGATCCCTGCGGTATCCCACTGATCCCCGTGGGAACCCACTGATCACTGCGGTAACCTACTGATTCCCGCGTCAACCCACTGATCCCCGCGGTAACCCACTGATCCCCGCGGTATCTTGCTGATCCCTGCGGTATCTCACTGATCCCTGCGTTAACCCACTGATCCCTGCGGTAACCCACTGATCCCCGTGCAATCCCACTGATCCCCGCTGTAACCCACTGATCCCCGCTGTAACCCACTGATCCCCGCTGAAACCCACTGATCCCCGCTGTATCCCACTGATCCCTGCGGTGTCCCACTGATCCCTGCGGTAACCCACTGATCCCCGCGGTATCCCACTGATCCCCGCGGTAACCCACTGATCCCTGCGGTATCCCACTGATCCCTGCAGTAACCCACTGATCCCTGCGGTAAACCACTGATCCCCGCGGTAACCCACTGATCCCTGCGGTATCCCACTGAACCCTGCGGTCACCCTCTGAACCCCGCGGTATCTCACTGATCCCTGCGGTAACCCACTGATCCCCGCGGTATCCCACTGATCCCCGCGGTAACCCACTGATCCCTGCGGTAACCCACTCATCCCGGCGGTTTCCCACTGATCCCCGCGGTAATCCATTGATCCCCGCGGTATCCCACTGATCCCTGTGGTAAACCACTGATCCCCGCGGGAACCCACTGATCCCTGCGGTATCCCACTGATCCCCGCGGTAACCCACTGATCCCTGCGGTAAACCACTGATCCCCGCGGGAACCCACTGATCCCTGCGGTATCCCACTGATCCCCGCGGTAACCCACTGATCCCTGCGGTATCCCACTGATCCCGGTGGTAACCCACTGATCCCTACGGTAACCCACTGATCCCTGCGGTATCCCACTGATCCCCGCGGTATCCCACTGATCCCCGCGGTATCCCAACGATCCCCGCGGTATCCCACTGATCCCCGCGGTAACCCACTGATCCCTGGGGTAACCCACTGATCCACGCGTTAATCCACTGGTCCCTGTGGTAACCCACTGATCCCCGCGGTAACCCTCTGATCCCTGCGGTATCCCACTGATCCCTGCGGTAACCCACTGATCCCCGCGGTTTGCAACTGATCCCCGCGGTACCCCACTGGTCCCTGCGGTATCCTAGTGTTCCCCGCGGTTTGCCACTGATCCCCGCGGTAACCCACTGATCCCCGCGGTAACACACTGATCCCTGCGGTAACCCACTGATCCCTGCGGTATCCCACTGATCCCCGGGGTAACCCACTGATCCCCACGGTATCCCACTGATCCCTGCGGTAACCCACTGATCCCCACGGTATCCCACTGATCCCCGCGGTATCCCATTGATCCCCGCGATATCCCACTGATCCCTGCGGTAACCCTCTGATCCCCGCGGTATGCACCTGATCCTCGCAGTAACCCACTGATCCCCGCGGTATCCCACTGATCCCCGCGGTAACCCACCGATCCCTGCGGTAACCCACTTATCCCCGCGGTAACCCACTGATCCCCGTGGTACCCCACTGATCCCCGCGGTAACCCACTGATCCCCGTGGTACCCCACTGATCCCCGCGGTAACCCACTGATCCCTGCGGTAACCCACTGATCCCTGCGGTAACCCACTGATCCCTGCGGTATCCCACTGATCCCCGCGGTAACCCACTGATCCCCGCGGTATCCCACTGATCCCTGCGGTAACCCACTGATCCCTGCGGTAACCCACTGATCCCCACGGTATCCCACTGATCCCCGCGGTATCCCACTGATCCCCGCGGTATCCCACTGATCCCCGCGGTATCCCACTGATGCCCGCGGTATCCCATTGATCCCCGCGGTAAGCCACTGATCCCCGCGGTATCCCACTGATCCTGCGGTAACCCACTGATCCCCACGGTGCCCCACTGATCCCCGCGGTATCCCACTGATCCCGCGGTAACCCACTGATCCCTGCGGTATCCTTCTGATTCCCGCGGTAACATACTGAACCCCGCGGTATCCCACTGATCCCTGCGGTAACCCACTGATCCCCGCGGTATCCCACTGATCCCCGCGGTAACCCACTGATCCCTACGGTAACCCACTGATCCCTGCGGTAACCCACTCATCCCCGCGGTATCCCACTGATGCCCGCGGTAACCCACTGATCCCCGCGGTATCCCACTGATCCCCGCGGTAACCCACTGATCCCTACGGTAACCCACTGATCCCTGCGGTAACCCACTCATCCCCGCGGTATCCCACTGATCCCCGCGGTAACCCATTGATCCCCGCGGTATCCCACTGATCCCTGTGGTAAACCACTGATCCCCGCGGGAACCCACTGATCCCTGCGGTGTCCCACTGATCCCCGCGGTACCCCACTGATCCCTGCGGTATCCCACTGATCCCCACGGGAACCCACTGATCACTGCGGTAACCTACTGATTCCCGCGTCAACCCACTGATCCCTGCGGTAACCCACTGATCCCCGCGGTATCCCACTGATCCCTGCGGTAACCCACTGATCCCTGCGGTATCCCACTGAACCCTGCGGTAACCCACTGATCCCCGCGGTATCTTGCTGATCCCTGCGGTATCTCACTGATCCCTGCGGTAACCCACTGATCCCTGCGGTAACCCACTGATCCCCGTGCAATCCCACTGATCCCCGCTGTAACCCACTGATCCCCGCTGTAACCCACTGATCCCCGCTGAAACCCACTGATCCCCGCTGTATCCCACTGATCCCTGCGGTGTCCCACTGATCCCTGCGGTAACCCACTGATCCCCTCGGTATCCCACTGATCCCCGCGGTATCCCACTGATCCCTGCGGTAACCCACTGATCCCTGTGGTATCCCACTGATCCCCGCGGTAACCCACTGATCCCCGCGGTATCCCACTGATCCCCGCGGTAACCCACTGATCCCTACGGTAACCCACTGATCCCTGCGGTAACCCACTCATCCCCGCGGTATCCCACTGATCCCCGCGGTAACCCATTGATCCCCGCGGTATCCCACTGATCCCTGTGGTAAACCACTGATCCCCGCGGGAACCCACTGATCCCTGCGGTGTCCCACTGATCCCCGCGGTACCCCACTGATCCCTGCGGTATCCCACTGATCCCCACGGGAACCCACTGATCACTGCGGTAACCTACTGATTCCCGCGTCAACCCACTGATCCCTGCGGTAACCCACTGATCCCCGCGGTATCCCACTGATCCCTGCGGTAACCCACTGATCCCTGCGGTATCCCACTGAACCCTGCGGTAACCCACTGATCCCCGCGGTATCTTGCTGATCCCTGCAGTATCTCACTGATCCCTGCGGTAACCCACTGATCCCTGCGGTAACCCACTGATCCCCGTGCAATCCCACTGATCCCCGCTGTAACCCACTGATCCCCGCTGTAACCCACTGATCCCCGCTGAAACCCACTGATCCCCGCTGTATCCCACTGATCCCTGCGGTGTCCCACTGATCCCTGCGGTAACCCACTGATCCCCGCGGTATCCCACTGATCCCCGCGGTAACCCACTGATCCCTGCGGTATCCCACTGATCCCTGCAGTAACCCACTGATCCCTGCGGTAAACCACTGATCCCCGCGGTATCCCACTGATCCCCGCGGTAACCCACTGATCCCTGCGGTATCCCACTGATCCCTGCGGTAACCCGCTGATCCCTGCGGTATCCCACTGAACCCTGCGGTCACCCTCTGAACCCCGCGGTATCTCACTGATCCCTGCGGTAACCCACTGATCCCCGCGGTATCCCACTGATCCCCGCGGTAACCCACTGATCCCTACGGTAACCCACTGATCCCTGCGGTAACCCACTCATCCCCGCGGTATCCCACTGATCCCCGCGGTAACCCATTGATCCCCGCGGTATCCCACTGATCCCTGTGGTAAACCACTGATCCCCGCGGGAACCCACTGATCCCTGCTGTATCCCACTGATCCCCGCGGTAACCCACTGATCCCTGCGGTAAACCACTGATCCCCGCGGGAACCCACTGATCCCTGCGGTATCCCACTGATCCCCGCGGTAACCCACTGATCCCTGTGGTATCCCACTGATCCCCGCGGTATCCCACTGATCCCTGCGGTATCCCAACGATCCCCGCGGTATCCCACTGATCCCCGCGGTAACCCACTGATCCCTGGGGTAACCCACTGATCCCCGCGTTAACCCACTGGTCCCTGTGGTATCCCACTGATCCCCGCGGTAACCCTCTGATCCCTGCGGTATCCCACTGATCCCTGCGGTAACCCACTGATCCCCGCGGTTTGCAACTGATCCCCGCGGTACCCCACTGGTCCCTGCGGTATCCTAGTGTTCCCCGCGGTTTGCCACTGATCCCCGCGGTAACCCACTGATCCCCGCGGTAACACACTGATCCCTGTGGTAACCCACTGATCCCTGCGGTATCCCACTGATCCCCGGGGTAACCCACTGATCCCCACGGTATCCCACTGATCCCTGCGGTAACCCACTGATGCCCACGGTATCACACTGATCCCCGCGGTATCCCACTGATCCCTGCGGTAACCCTCTGATCCCCGTGGTATCCCACTGATCCCCGCGGTATCCCACTGATCCCGGCGGTAACCCACTGATCCCCGCGGTAACCCACTAATCCCCGCGGTAACCCACTGATCCCCGTGGTAACCCACTGATCCCTGCGGTATCCCACTGATCCCCACGGTTACCCACTGATCCCTGTTGTATCCCACTGATCCCCGCCGTGCCCCTCTGATCCCCGCGGTATCCCACTGATCCCCGCGGTGTCCCACTGATCCCTGCGGTAACCCACTGATCCCCGCGGTATCCCACTGATCCCCGCGGTAACCCACTGATCCCTGCGGTATCCCACTGATCCCTGCAGTAACCCACTGATCCCTGCGGTAAACCACTGATCCCCGCGGTATCCCACTGATCCCCGCGGTAACCCACTGATCCCTGCGGTATCCCACTGATCCCTGCGGTAACCCGCTGATCCCTGCGGTATCCCACTGAACCCTGCGGTCACCCTCTGAACCCCGCGGTATCTCACTGATCCCTGCGGTAACCCACTGATCCCCGCGGTATCCCACTGATCCCCGCGGTAACCCACTGATCCCTACGGTAACCCACTGATCCCTGCGGTAACCCACTCATCCCCGCGGTATCCCACTGATCCCCGCGGTAACCCATTGATCCCCGCGGTATCCCACTGATCCCTGTGGTAAACCACTGATCCCCGCGGGAACCCACTGATCCCTGCGGTATCCCACTGATCCCCGCGGTAACCCACTGATCCCTGCGGTAAACCACTGATCCCCGCGGGAACCCACTGATCCCTGCGGTATCCCACTGATCCCCGCGGTAACCCACTGATCCCTGTGGTATCCCACTGATCCCCGCGGTATCCCACTGATCCCTGCGGTATCCCAACGATCCCCGCGGTATCCCACTGATCCCCGCGGTAACCCACTGATCCCTGGGGTAACCCACTGATCCCCGCGTTAACCCACTGGTCCCTGTGGTATCCCACTGATCCCCGCGGTAACCCTCTGATCCCTGCGGTATCCCACTGATCCCTGCGGTAACCCACTGATCCCCGCGGTTTGCAACTGATCCCCGCGGTACCCCACTGGTCCCTGCGGTATCCTAGTGTTCCCCGCGGTTTGCCACTGATCCCCGCGGTAACCCACTGATCCCCGCGGTAACACACTGATCCCTGTGGTAACCCACTGATCCCTGCGGTATCCCACTGATCCCCGGGGTAACCCACTGATCCCCACGGTATCCCACTGATCCCTGCGGTAACCCACTGATGCCCACGGTATCACACTGATCCCCGCGGTATCCCACTGATCCCTGCGGTAACCCTCTGATCCCCGCGGTATGCACCTGATCCTTGCAGTAACCCACTGATCCCCGCGGTATCCCACTGATCCCCGCGGTAACCCACTGATCCCTGTTGTATCCCACTGATCCCCGCCGTGCCCCTCTGATCCCCGCGGTATCCCACTGATCCCCGCGGTAACCCACTGATCCCCGCGGTATCCCACTAATCCCTGCGGTAACCCACTAATCCCTGCGGTAACCCACTGATCCCCGCGGTAACCCACTGATCCCCGCGGTATCGCACTGATCCATGCGTTAACCCACTTATCCCCGCGGTATCCCACTGATCCCCGCAGTACCCCACTGATCCCCGCGGTAACCCACTGATCCCCGCGGTAACCCACTGATCCCCGCGGTAACCCACTGACCCCTGCGGTATCCAACCGATCCCCGTGGTATCCCACTGATCCCCGCGGTAACCCACTGATCCACGCGATAACCCACTGATCCCCGCGGTATCCCACTGATCCACGCGATAACCCACTGATCCCCGCGGTATCCCACTGATCCCCGCGGTAACCCACTGATCCACGCGATAACCCACTGATCCCCGCGGTATCCCACTGATCCCCGCGGTAACCCACTGATACCTGCACTACCCCACCTATCCCTGCGGTAAACCACTGATCCCTGTGGTGTCACAATGATCCCCGCGGTGTCCCACTGATCCCCACGGTAACGCACTGATCCCTGCGGTAACCCACTGATCCCTACGGTAACCCACTGATCCCCGTGGTATCCCACTGATCCCCGCGGTATCCCACTGATCCCGGCGGTAACCCACTGATCCCCGCGGTAACCCACTAATCCCCGCGGTAACCCACTGATCCCCGTGGTAACCCACTGATCCCTGCGGTATCCCACTGATCCCCACGGTTACCCACTGATCCCCGCGGTATCCCACTGATCCCTGCGGTAACCCACTGATCCCCGCAGTACCCCACTGATCGCTGCGGTAACCCACTGATCCCCACGGTGCCCCACCTATTCCTTCGGTAACCCACTGATCCCCTCGGTATCCCACTGATCCCCGCGGTATCCCACTGATCCCTGCGGTAACCCACTGATCCCTGTGGTATCCCACTGATCCCCGCGGTAACCCACTGATCCCCGCGGTATCCCACTGATCCCCGCGGTAACCCACTGATCCCCGTGGTAACCCACTGATCCCTGCATTAACCCACTGATCGCCGCGGTATCTCACTGATCCCCGCAGTATCCCACTGATCCCTGCGGTAACCCACTGATTCCCGCGGTAACCCACTGAACCCCGCGGTAACCCAATGATCCCCGTGGTAACCCACTGATCCCTGCGTTAACCCACTGATCGCTGCGGTATCCCACTGATCCCCACAGTATCCCACTGATCCCTGCGGTAACCCACTGATCCCTGCGGAATCCCAATGATCCCCGCGGTAACCCATTGATCCCCGTGGTAACCTACTGATCCCTGCAGTAACCCACTGATCCCCACGGTAACCCACTGACCCCGTAGTATCACACTGATCCCTGCGGTAACCCACTGATCCCCACGGTAACACACTGATCCCCGCGGTGCCCCACTGATCCCCGCGGTACCCCACTGATCCCCGCGGTATCCCACTGATCCCCGCGGTGCCCCACTGATCCCCGCGGTACCCCACTGATCCCCGCGGTATCCCACTGATCCCCGTGGTACCCCACTGATCCCCGCGGTATCCCACTGATCCCCGCGGTAACCCACTAATTCCCGCGGTATCCCACTGATCTCTACGGTAACCCACTGATCCCTGCGGTAACCCACTGATCCCCGCGGTATCCCACTGATCCCCGCGGTAACCTACTGATCCCCGCGGTAGCCCACTGATCCCCACGGTATCCCACTGATCCCCGCGGTAACCTACTGATCCCCGCGGTATCCCACTGATCCCCGCGGTATCCCACTGATCCCCGCGGTAACCTACTGATCCCCGCGGTATCCCACTGATCCCCACGGTATCCCACTGATCCCCACGGTACCCCACTGATCCCCGCGGTTTCCCACTGATCCCCGCGGTACCCCACTGATCCCCGCGGTGCCCCACTGATCACTGCGGTATCCCACTGATCCCCACGTAACCACTGATCCCTAAGGTAATCCACTGATCCTCGCGGTAACCCACTGATCCCAGCGGTAACCCACTGATCCATGCGGTAACCCACAGATCCCCGCGGTAACCCACGGATCCCTACGGTAACCCACTGATCATCGCGGTAACCCACTGATCCCTGCGGTAACCCACTGATCCACGCGGTAATCCACTGAACCCCGCGGTAACCCACCGATCCCCGCGGTGCCCCACCTATCCCTGCGGTAACCCACTGATCCCTGCGCTACCCCACTGATCCCTGCGGTAACCCAATGAGCCCTGCGGTAACCCACTGATCCCCGTGGTAACACACTGATCCCTGTGGTATCCCATTGATCCCTGCGGTATCCCACTGATCCCCGCGGTATACCACTGATCCCTGCGGTTTCCCACTGATCCCCGCGGTAACCCACTGATCCCTGCGGTAACCCACTGATCCCCGTGGAAACCCACTGATCCCTGCGTTAACCCACTGATCCCCGTGGTAACCCACTGATCCCCGCTGTATCGCACTGATCCTTGCGGTAACCCAATGATCCCCGCGGTAACCCACTGATCGACGTAGTATCCCACTAATCCCCGCGGTACCCCACTGATCCCCACGGTATCCTACTGATCCTTGCGGTAACCCACTGATCCCCGCGGTAACCCACTGATCCCTGCGTTACCCACTGATCCCCGCGGTAACCCACTGATCCCTGCGGTAACCCACTGATCCCCGTGGTAACCCACTGATCCCCGCGGTATCCCACTGATCCCCGCGGAAAGCCACTGATCCCCGCGGTATCCCACTGATCCTTGCGGTAACCCACTGATCCCTGCGGTAACCCACTGATCCCCGCGGTAAGCCACTGATCCCCGCGGTATCCCACTGATCCTTGCGGTAACCCACTGATCCCTGTGGTATCCCACTGATCCCCGCGTTACCCACTGATCCCCGCGGCAACCCACTGATCCCCGCGGTATCCCACTGATCCCTGCGGTAACCCACTTATCGACGTGGTATCCCACTGATCTCCGCGGTACCCCACTGATCCCTGCGGTTACCCACTGATCCCCGCGGTAACCCACTGATCGACGTGGTATCTCACTGATCCCCGCGGTAACCCACTGATCCCCGCGGTAACCCACTGATCCCTGCGGTAACCCACTGATCGACGTGGTATCCCACTGATCTCCGCGGTACCCCACTGATCCCTGCGGTAACCCACTGATCCCTGCGGTAACCCACTGATCCCCACGGTAACCCACTGATGCCCGCGGTACCCCACTGATCACCGCGGTAACCCACTGATCCCCGCGGTACCCCACTGATCCCCGCGGTAACCCACTGATCCCCACGGTACCCCACTGATCACCGCGGTAACCAACTGATCCCCGCGGTACCCCACTGATCCCCGCGGTAACCCACTGATCCCCGCGGTACCCCACTGATCCCCGCGGTAACCCACTGATGCCCACAATACCCCACTGATCCCCGCGGTAACCCACTGATCCCCACGGTACCCCACTGATCCCCGAGGTACCCCACTGATCCCCGCGGTAACGAACTGATCCCCACGGTAACCCACTGATCCCCGCGGTAACCCACTGATCCCTGCGGTAACCCACTGATCCCTGCGGTATCACACTGATCCCCGCGGTAACCCACTGATCCCCGTGGTATCCCATTGATCCCCGCGGTAACCCACTGATCCCCGCGGTATCCCATAGAACCCTGCGGTATCCCACTGATCCCTGCGGTAACCCACTGATCCCCACGGTATCCCACTGATCTCCGCGGTATCCCACTGATCTCTGTGGGAACCCACTGATCCCTGTTGTATCCCACTGATCCCCGCGGTGCCGCACTGATCCCTGCGGTATCCCACTGATCCCTGCAGTAACCCACTGATCCCTGCGATATCCCACTGATCCCCGCAGTAACCCAATGATCCCCGCGGTATCCCACTGATCCCAGCGGTAACCCACTGATCCCTGCGGTAACCCACTGATCCCTGCGGTATCCCACTGATCCCCGCGGTAACCCACTGATCCCTGCGGTATCCCACTGATCCCCGCGGTAACCCACTGATCCCCGCGGCATCCCACTGATCCCCACGGTATCCCACTGATCTCCGCGGTATCCCGCTGATCTCTGTGGTAACCCACTGATCCCTGTTGTATCCCACTGATCCCCGCGGTGCCCCACTGATCCCTGCGGTAACCCACTGATCCCCGCGGTATCCCACTGATCCCGGCGGTAACCCACTGATCCCCGCGGTATCCCACTGATCCCCGCGGTAACCCACTAATCCCCGCAGTAACCCACGGATCCCCACGGTAACCCACTGATCCCCGCGGTATCCCACTGGTCCCTGCGGTAATCCACTGTTCCCTCTGGTAACCCACTGATCGCTGCGGTAACCCACTGATCCCCACGGTGCCCCACCTATCCCTTCGGTAACCCACTGATCCCCTCGGTATCCCACTGATCCCCGCGGTATCCCACTGATCCCTGCGGTAACCCACTGATCCCTGTGGTATCCCACTGATCCCCGCGGTAACCCACTGATCCCCGCGGTATCCCACTGATCCCCGCGGTAACCCACTGATCCCCGCGGTAACCCACTGATCCCCGTGGTAACCCACTGATCCCTGCGTTAACCCACTGATCGCCGCGTTATCCCACTGATCCCCGCAGTATCCCACTGATCCCTGCGGTAACCCACTGATTCCCGCGGTAACCCACTGAACCCCGCGGTAACCCACTGATCCCCGTGGTAACCCACTGATCCCTGCGTTAACCCACTGATCGCCGCGGTATCCCACTGATCCCCACAGTATCCCACTGATTCCTGCGGTAACCCACTGATCCCTGCGGAATCCCAATGATCCCCGCGGTAACCCATTGATCCCCGTGGTAACCTACTGATCCCTGCAGTAACCCACTGATCCCCGCGGTAACCCACTGATCCCTACAGTAACCCACTGATCCCCACGGTAACCCACTGACCCCATAGTATCCCACTGATCCCTGCGGTAACCCACTGATCCCCGCGGTAACACACTGATCCCCGCGGTGCCCCACTGATCCCCGCGGTACCCCACTGATCCCCGCGGTATCCCACTGATCCCCGCGGTGCCCCACTGATCCCCGCGGTACCCCACTGATCCCCGCGGTATCCCACTGATCTCCGTGGTATCCCACTGATCCCCGCGGTATCCCACTGATCCCTGCGGTAACCCACTAATTCCCACGGTATCCCACTGATCACTACGGTAACCCACTGATCCCCGCGGTATCCCACTAATCCCTGCGGTAACCCACTGATCCCCGCGGTATCCCACTGATCCCCACGGTATCCCACTGATCCCCGCGGTAACCTACTGATCCCCGCGGTATCTCACTGATCCCCGCGGTATCCCACTGATCCCCGCGGTAACCTACTGATCCCCGCGGTATCCCACTGATCCCCACGGTATCCCACTGATCCCCACGGTACCCCACTGATCCCCGCGGTTTCCCACTGGTCCACGCGGTAAACCACTGATCCCCGCGGTACCCCACTGATCCCCGCGGTACCCCACTGATCCCTGCGGTATCCCACTGATTCCCGCGTAACCACTGATCCCTGAGGTAATCCACTGATCCTCGCGGTAACCCACTGATCCCTGCGTTAACCCACTGATCCACGCGGTAACCCACAGATCGCCGCGGTAACCCACGGATCCCTACGGTAACCCACTGATCCTCGCGGTAACCCACTGATCCCTGCGGTAACCCACTGATCCACGCGGTAATCCACTGAACCCCGCGGTAACCCACTAATTCCCGCGGTATCCCACTGATCACTACGGTAACCCACTGATCCCCGCGGTATCCCACTAATCCCTGCGGTAACCCACTGATCCCCGCGGTATCCCACTGATCCCCGCGGTAACCTACTGATCCCCGCGGTATCCCACTGATCCCCACGGTATCCCACTGATCACCGCAGTAACCCACTGATCCCTGCGGTATCCCACTGATCCCCGCGGTATCCCACTGATCCCCGCGGTATCCCACTGATCACCGCAGTAACCCACTGATCCCTGCGGTATCCCACTGATCCCTGCGGTAACCCACTGATCCCTGCGGTAACCCACTGATCCCTGCGGTATCACACTGATCCCCGCGGTAACCCACTGATCCCCGTGGTATCCCATTGATCCCTGCGGTAACCCACTGCTCCCCGCGGTATCCCATATAACACTGCGGTATCCCACTGATCCCTGCGGTAACCCACTGATCCCCACGGTATCCCACTGATCTCCGCGGTATCCCACTGATCTCTGTGGTAACCCACTGATCCCTGTTGTATCCCACTGATCCCCGCGGTGCCCCACTGATCCCTGCGGTATCCCACTGATCCCTGCAGTAACCCACTGATCCCTGCGGTATCCCACTGATCCCCGCAGTAACCCAATGATCCCCGCGGTATCCCACTGATCCCAGCGGTAACCCACTGATCCCTGCGGTAACCCACTGATCCCTGCGGTATCACACTGATCCCCGCGGTAACCCACTGATCCCTGCAGTATCCCACTGATCCCCGCGGTAACCCACTGATCCCCGCGGTATCCCACTGATCCCTGCGGTAACCCACTGATCGACGTGGTATCCCACTGATCTCCGCGGTACCACACTGATCCCTGCGGTAACCCACTGATCCCCACGGTAACCCACTGATCCCTGCGGTAACCCACTGATCGACGTGGTATCCCACTGATCCCCACGGTACCCCACTGATCCCTGCGGTAACCCACTGATCCCCACGGTAACCCACTGATGCCCGCGGTACCCCACTGATCCCCGCGGTAACCCACTGATCCCCGCGGTACCCCACTGATCCCCGCGGTAACCCACTGATCCCCGCGGTACCCCACTGATCCCTGCGGTAACCCACTGATCCCCACGGTAACCCACTGATCCCTGCGGTAACCCACTGATCGACGTGGTATCCCACTGATCCCCGCGGTACCCCACTGATCCCTGCGGTAACCCACTGATCCCCACGGTAACCCACTGATGCCCGCGGTACCCCACTGATCCCCGCGGTAACCCACTGATCCCCGCGGTACCCCACTGATCCCCGCGGTAACCCACTGATCCCCGCGGTACCCCACTGATCACCGCGGTAACCAACTGATCCCCGCGGTAACCCACTGATGCCCACGATACCCCACTGATCCCCGCGGTAACCCACTGATCCCCCGGTACCCCACTGATCACCGCGGTAACCCACTGATCCCCACGGTACCCCACTGATCCCCGCGGTACCCCACTGATCCCCGCGGTAATGAACTGATCCCCACGGTAACCCACTGATCCCCGCGGTACCCCACTGATCCCCGTGGAAACCCACTGATCCCTGCTTTAACCCACTGATCCCCGTGATAACCCACTGATCCCCGCGGTAGCACACTGATCCCTGCGGTATCCCACTGATCCCCGCGGTATCCCACTGATCCCCGCGGTATCCCACTGATCACCGCAGTAACCCACTGATCCCTGCGGTATCCCACTGATCCCTGCGGTAACCCACTGATCCCTGCGGTAACCCACTGATCCCTGCGGTATCACACTGATCCCCGCGGTAACCCACTGATCCCCGTGGTATCCCATTGATCCCTGCGGTAACCCACTGCTCCCCACGGTATCCCATAGAACCCTGCGGTATCCCACTGATCCCTGCGGTAACCCACTGATCCCCACGGTATCCCACTGATCCCCGCGGTAACCCACTGATCCCTGTTGTATCCCACTGATCCCCGCGGTGCCCCACTGATCCCTGCGGTAACCCACTGATCCCCGCGGTATCCCACTGATCCTGGCGGTAACCCACTGATCCCCGCGGTATCCCACTGATCCCTGCGGTATCCCACTGATCCCCGCGGTAACCCACTAATCCCCGCAGTAACCCACGGATCCCCACGGTAACCCACTGATCCCCGCGGTATCCCACTGGTCCCTGCGGTAATCCACTGTTCCCTGTGGTATCCCACTGATCCCCGCGGTAACCCACTGATCCCTGTGGTATCCCACTGATCCCCGCGGTAACCCACTGATCCCCGCGGTATCCCACTGATCCCCGCGGTAACCCACTGATCCCCGCGGTAACCCACTGATCCCCGTGGTAACCCACCTATCCCTTCGGTAACCCACTGATCCCCTCGGTATCCCACTGATCCCCGCGGTATCCCACTGATCCCTGCGGTAACCCACTGATCCCTGTGGTATCCCACTGATCCCCGCGGTAACCCACTGATCCCCGCGGTATCCCACTGATCCCCGCGGTAACCCACTGATCCCCGCGGTAACCCACTGATCCCCGTGGTAACCCACTGATCCCTGCGTTAACCCACTGATCGCCGCGGTATCCCACTGATCCCCGCAGTATCCCCCTGATCCCTGCGGTAACCCACTGATTCCCGCGGTAACCCACTGAGCCCCGCGGTAACCCACTGATCCCCGCGGTAACCCACTGATCCCTGCGTTAACCCACTGATCCCTGCGGAATCCCAATGATCCCCGCGGTAACCCATTGATCCCCGTGGTAACCTACTGATCCCCGCAGTAACCCACTGATCCCCGCGGTAACCCACTGATCCCTACAGTAACCCACTGATCCCCACGGTAACCCACTGACCCCATAGTATCCCACTGATCCCTGCGGTAACCCACTGATCCCCGCGGTAACACACTGATCCCCGCGGTGCCCCACTGATCCCCGCGGTACCCCACTGATCCCCGCGGTATCCCACTGATCCCCGCGGTGCCCCACTGATCCCCGCGGTACCCCACTGATCCCCGCGGTACCCCACTGATCCCCGTGGTACCCCACTGATCCCCGCGGTATCCCACTGATCCCCGCGGTAACCCACTAATTCCCACGGTATCCCACTGATCACTACGGTAACCCACTGATCCCCGCGGTATCCCACTAATCCCTGCGGTAACCCACTGATCCCCGCGGTATCCCACTGATCCCCGCGGTAACCTACTGATCCCCGCGGTAACCTACTGATCCTCGCGGTATCCCACTGATCCCCACGGTATCCCACTGATCCCCGCGGTAACCTACTGATCCCCGCGATATCTCACTGATCCCCGCGGTATCCCACTGATCCCCGCGGTAACCTACTGATCCCCGCGGTATCCCACTGATCCCCACGGTATCCCACTGATCCCCACGGTACCCCACTGATCCCCGCGGTTTCCCACTGATCCCCGCGGTAACCCACTGATCCCAGCGGTACCCCACTGATCCCCGCGGTACCCCACTGATCCCTGCGGTATCCCACTGATCCCCGCGTAACCACTGATCCCCGCGGTACCCCACTGATCCCTGCGGTATCCCACTGATCCCCGCGTAACCACTGATCCCTAAGGTAATCCACTGATCCTCGCGGTAACCCACTGATCCCTGCGGTAACCCACTGATCCACGCGGTAACCCACAGATTCCCGCGGTAAACCACGGATCCCTACGGTAACCCACTGATCCTCGCGGTAACCCACTGATCCCTGCGGTAACCCACTGATCCACACGGTAATCCACTGAACCCCGCGGTAACCCACTAATTCCCGCGGTATCCCACTGATCACTACGGTAACCCACTGATCCCCGCGGTATCCCACTAATCCCTGCGGAAACCCACTGATCCCCGCGGTATCCCACTGATCCCCGCGGTAACCTACTGATCCCCGCGGTATCCCACTGATCCCCGCGTTACCCACTGATCCCCGCGGTAACCCACTGATCCCCGCGGTATCCCACTGATCCCTGCGGTAACCCACTGATCGACATGGTATCCCACTGATCTCCGCGGTACCACACTGATCCCTGCGGTAACCCACTGATCCCCACGGTAACCCACTGATCCCTGCGGTAACCCACTGATCGATGTGGTATCCCACTGATCCCCACGGTACCCCACTGATCCCTGCGGTAACCCACTGATCCCCGCGGTAACCCACTGGTGCCCGCGGTACCCCACTGATCCCCGCGGTAACCCACTGATCCCCGCGGTACCCCACTGATCCCCGCGGTAACCCACTGATCCCCGCGGTACCCCACTGATCCTCGCGGTAACCCACTGATCCCTGCGGTAACCCACTGATCCACGCGGTAACCCGCAGTAACCCATGGATCCCTACGGTAACCCACTGATCCTCGCGGTAACCCACT
Source organism: Chiloscyllium plagiosum (assembly GCF_037043375.1). Classification (NCBI taxonomy): domain Eukaryota; kingdom Metazoa; phylum Chordata; class Chondrichthyes; order Orectolobiformes; family Hemiscylliidae; genus Chiloscyllium; species Chiloscyllium plagiosum. The sequence goes on along the minus strand of NW_028270141.1, from coordinate 159,790,030 downwards.
GATCCCCGTGGTACCCCACTGATCCCCGCGGTATCCCACTGATCCCCGCGGTAACCCACTGATCCCCGCGGTATCCCACTAATTCCCGCGGTAACCTACTGATCCCCGCGGTATCCCACTGATCCCCACGGTATCCCACTGATCCCCGCGGTAACCTACTGATCCCCGTGGTATCCCACTGATCCCCGCGGTATCCCACTAACCCCGCGGTAACCTACTGATCCCCGCGGTATCCCACTGATCCCCACGGTATCCCACTGATCCCCACGGTACCCCACTGATCCACGCGGTTTCCCACTGATCCCCGCGGTAACCCACTGATCCCCGCGGTACCCCACTGATCCCCGCGGTACCCCACTGATCCCTGCGGTATCCCACTGATCCCCGCGTAACCACTGATCCCTAAGGTAATCCACTGATCCTCGCGGTAACCCACTGATCCCTGCGGTAACCCACTGATCCACGCGGTAACCCACAGATCCCCGCGGTAACCCACGGATCCCTACGGTAACCCACGATCCTCGCGGTAACCCACTGATCCCTGCGGTAACCCACTGATCCACGCGGTAATCCACTGAACCCCGCGGTATCCCACCGATCCCCGCGATGCCCCACCTATCCCTGCGGTAACCCACTGATCCCTGCGCTACCCCACTGATCCCTGCGGTAACCCAATGAGCCCTGCGGTAACCCACTGATCCCCGCGGTAACACACTGATCCCTGTGGTATCCCATTGATCCCTGCGGTATCCCACTGATCCCCGCGGTATACCACTGATCCCTGCGGTTTCCCACTGATCCCCGCGGTAACCCACTGATCCCTGCGGTAACCCACTGATCCCCGTGGAAACCCACTGATCCCTGCGTTAACCCACTGATCCCCGTGGTAACCCACTGATCCCCGCGGTATCCCACTGATCCTTGCGGTAACCCAATGATCCCCGCGGTAACCCACTGATCGCCGTAGTATCCCACTAATCCCCGCGGTACCCCACTGATCCCCACGGTATCCTACTGATCCTTGCGGTAACCCACTGATCCCCGCGGTAACCCACTGCTCCCTGCGGTATCCCACTGATCCCCGCGGTAACCCACTGATCCCTGCGGTAACCCACTGATCCCCGTGGTAACCCACTGATCCCCGCGGTATCCCACTGATCCCCGCGGTAAGCCACTGATCCCCGCGGTATCCCACTGATCCTTGCGGTAACCCACTGATCCCTGCGGTAACCCACTGATCCCCGCGGTAAGCCACTGATCCCCGCGGTATCCCACTGATCCTTGCGGTAACCCACTGATCCCTGCGGTATCCCACTGATCCCCGCGTTACCCACTGATCCCCGCGGTAACCCACTGATCCCCGCGGTACTCCACTGATCACCGCGGTAACCCACTGATCCCCACGGTACCCCACTGATCCCCGCGGTACCCCACTGATCCCCGCGGTAATGAACTGATCCCTGCGGTAACCCACTGATCCCCGCGGTACCCCACTGATCCCCGTGGAAACCCACTGATCACTGCGTTAACCCACTGATCCCCGTGATAACCCACTGATCCCCGCGGTAACACACTGATCCCTGTGGTATCCCATTGATCCCCGCGGTATCCCACTGATCCCCGCGGTATCCCACTGATCACCGCAGTAACCCACTGATCCCTGCGGTATCCCACTGATCCCTGCGGTAACCCACTGATCCCTGCGGTAACCCACTGATCCCTGCGGTATCCCACTGATCCCTGCGGTAACCCACTGATCCCTGCGGTAACCCACTGATCCCTGCGGTATCACACTGATCCCCGCGGTAACCCACTGATCCCCGCGGTAACCCACTGATCCCCGCGGTATCCCATTGACCCCCGCGGTAACCCACTGATCCCCGCGGTATCCCATAGAACCCTGCGGTATCCCACTGATCCCTGCGGTAACCCACTGATCCCCACGGTATCCCACTGATCTCCGCGGTATCCCACTGATCTCTGTGGTAACCCACTGATCCCTGTTGTATCCCACTGATCCCCGCGGTGCCCCACTGATCCCTGCGGTATCCCACTAATCCCTGCGGTAACCCACTGATCCCTGCGGTATCCCACTGATCCCGGCGGTAACCCACTGATCCCCGCGGTATCCCACTAATCCCTGCAGTAACCCACTGATCCCCGCGGTAACCCTCTGATCCCCACGGTATCGCACTGATCCATGCGTTAACCAACTTATCCCCGCGGTATCTCACTGATCCCTACGGTAACCCACTGATCCCTGCGGTATCCCACTGATCCCTACGGTAACCCACTGATCCCAGCAGTATCCCACTGATCACTACGGTAATCCACTGTTCCCTGTGGTAACGCACTGATCCCCGCAGTAACCCACTGATCCCCGTGGTAACCCACTGATCCCTGCGGTATCCCACTGATCCCCATGGTTACCCACTGATCCCCGCAGTATCCCACTGATCCCCGCGGTAACCCACGGATCCCCACGGTAATCCACTGATCCCCGCGGTATCCCACTGATCCCCGCGGGACCCCACTGATCCCCGCGGTAACCCACTGATCCCCGGGGTAACCCACTGATCCCCGCGGCACCACAATGATCCCTGCGGTAACCCACTGATCCCCGCGGTACCCCACTGATCCCCGCGGTAACCCACTGATCCCCGCGGTATCCTACTAATCCCTGCGGTATCCCACTGATCCCTGCGGTATCCCACTGATCCCCGCGGGAACCCACTGATCCCCTCGGTATCCCACTGATCCCCGCGGTATAGCACCTATCCCTGCGGTATCCCACTGATCCCCGCAGGAACCCACTGCTCCCTGCGGTATCCCACTGATCCCCGCGGGAACCCACTGATCCCCGCGGTAACCCACTGATCCCTGTGGTATCCCACTGATCCCCGCGGTAACCCACTGATCCCCGCGGTATCCCACTGATCCCCGCGGTAACCCACTGATCCCCGCGGTAACCCACTGATCCCCGTGGTAACCCACTGATCCCTGCGTTAACCCACTGATCGCCGCGGTATCCCTCTGATCCCCGCAGTATCCCACTGATCCCTGCGGTAACCCACTGATCCCCGCGGTAACCCACTGAACCCCGCGGTAACCCACTGATCCCCGTGGTAACCCACTGATCCCTGCGTTAACCCACTGATCCCCGCGGTATCCCACTGATCCCTGCGGTAACCCACTGATCCCTGCGGTATCCCACTGATCCCCGCGGTAACCCATTGATCCCCGTGGTAACCGACTGATCCCCGCGGTATCCCACTGATCCCCGCGGTAACCCACTGATCCCTGCAGTAACCCACTGATTCCCGCGGTAACCCACTGACCCCGTAGTATCCCACTGATCCCTGCGGTAACCCACTGATCCCCGCGGTAACACACCGATCCCCGCGGTGCCCCACTGATCCCCGCGGTACCCCACTGATCCCCGCGGTATCCCACTGATCCCCGCGGTGCCCCACTGATCCCCGCGGTACCCCACTGATCCCCGCGGTATCCCACTGATCCCCGCGGTAACCCACTAATCCCTGCGGTAACCCACTGATCCCTGCGGTATCCCACTGATCCCGGCGGTAACCCACTGATCCCCGCGGTATCCCACTAATCCCTGCAGTAACCCACTGATCCCCGCGGTAACCCTCTGATCCCCACGGTATCGCACTGATCCATGCGTTAACCAACTTATCCCCGCGGTATCTCACTGATCCCTACGGTAACCCACTGATCCCTGCGGTATCCCACTGATCCCTACGGTAACCCACTGATCCCAGCAGTATCCCACTGATCCCTACGGTAATCCACTGTTCCCTGTGGTAACGCACTGATCCCCGCAGTAACCCACTGATCCCCGTGGTAACCCACTGATCCCTGCGGTATCCCACTGATCCCCATGGTTACCCACTGATCCCCGCGGTATCCCACTGATCCCCGCGGTAACCCACGGATCCCCACGGTAATCCACTGATCCCCGCGGTATCCCACTGATCCCCGCGGGACCCCACTGATCCCCGCGGTAACCCACTGATCCCCGGGGTAACCCACTGATCCCCGCGGCACCACAATGATCCCTGCGGTAACCCACTGATCCCCGCGGTACCCCACTGATCCCCGCGGTAACCCACTGATCCCCGCGGTATCCTACTAATCCCTGCGGTATCCCACTGATCCCTGCGGTATCCCACTGATCCCCGCGGTATAGCACTTATCCCTGCGGTATCCCACTGATCCCCGCGGGAACCCACTGATCCCCTCGGTATCCCACTGATCCCCGCGGTATAGCACTTATCCCTGCGGTATCCCACTGATCCCCGCAGGAACCCACTGCTCCCTGCGGTATCCCACTGATCCCCGCGGGAACCCACTGATCCCCGCGGTAACCCACTGATCCCTGTGGTATCCCACTGATCCCCGCGGTAACCCACTGATCCCCGCGGTATCCCACTGATCCCCGCGGTAACCCACTGATCCCCGCGGTAACCCACTGATCCCCGTGGTAACCCACTGATCCCTGCGTTAACCCACTGATCGCCGCGGTATCCCTCTGATCCCCGCAGTATCCCACTGATCCCTGCGGTAACCCACTGATCCCCGCGGTAACCCACTGAACCCCGCGGTAACCCACTGATCCCCGTGGTAACCCACTGATCCCTGCGTTAACCCACTGATCCCCGCGGTATCCCACTGATCCCTGCGGTAACCCACTGATCCCTGCGGTATCCCACTGATCCCCGCGGTAACCCATTGATCCCCGTGGTAACCGACTGATCCCCGCGGTATCCCACTGATTCCCGCGGTAACCCACTGACCCCGTAGTATCCCACTGATCCCTGCGGTAACCCACTGATCCCCGCGGTAACACACTGATCCCCGCGGTGCCCCACTGATCCCCGCGGTACCCCACTGATCCCCGCGGTATCCCACTGATCCCCGCGGTCCCCCACTGATCCCCGCGGTACCCCACTGATCCCCGCGGTATCCCACTGATCCCCGTGGTACCCCACTGATCCCCGCGGTATCCCACTGATCCCCGCGGTAACCCACTAATTCCCGCGGTATCCCACTGATCCCCGCGGTACCCCACTGATCCCCGCGGTATCCCACTGATCCCCGCGGTGCCCCACTGATCCCCGCGGTACCCCACTGATCCCCGCGGTATCCCACTGATCCCCGTGGTACCCCACTGATCCCCGCGGTATCCCACTGATCCCCGCGGTGCCCCACTGATCACTACGGTAACCCACTGATCCCCGCGGTATCTCACTTATCCCTGCGGTAACCCACTGATCCCCGCGGTATCCCACTGATCCCCGCGGTAACCTACTGATCCCCACGGTATCCCACTGATCCCCACGGTATCCCACTGATCCCCGCGGTAACCTACTGATCCACGCGGTATCCCACTGATCCCCGCGGTATCCCACTGATCCCCGCGGTAACCCACTGATCCCCGCGGTATCCCACTGATCCTTGCGGTAACCCACTGATCCCTGCGGTAACCCACTGATCCCCACGGTAAGCCACTGATCCCCGCGGTATCCCACTGATCCTTGCGGTAACCCACTGATCCCTGCGGTATCCCACTGATCCCCGCGTTACCCACTGATCCCCGCGGTAACCCACTGATCCCCGCGGTACCCCACTGATCACCGCGGTAACCCACTGATCCCCACGGTACCCCACTGATCCCCGCGGTACCCCACTGATCCCCGCGGTAATGAACTGATCCCCACGGTAACCCACTGATCCCCGCGGTACCCCACTGATCCCCGTGGAAACCCACTGATCCCTGCGTTAACCCACTGATCCCCGTGATAACCCACTGATCCCCGCGGTAACACACTGATCCCTGTGGTATCCCATTGATCCCCGCGGTATCCCACTGATCCCCGCGGTACCCCACTGATCCCCGCGGTAACCCACTGATCCCCGCGGTATCCTACTAATCCCTGCGGTATCCCACTGATCCCTGCGGTATCCCACTGATCCCCGCGGTATAGCACTTATCCCTGCGGTATCCCACTGATCCCCGCGGGAACCCACTGATCCCCTCGGTATCCCACTGATCCCCGCGGTATAGCACTTATCCCTGCGGTATCCCACTGATCCCCGCAGGAACCCACTGCTCCCTGCGGTATCCCACTGATCCCCGCGGGAACCCACTGATCCCCGCGGTAACCCACTGATCCCTGTGGTATCCCACTGATCCCCGCGGTAACCCACTGATCCCCGCGGTATCCCACTGATCCCCGCGGTAACCCACTGATCCCCGCGGTAACCCACTGATCCCCGTGGTAACCCACTGATCCCTGCGTTAACCCACTGATCGCCGCGGTATCCCTCTGATCCCCGCAGTATCCCACTGATCCCTGCGGTAACCCACTGATCCCCGCGGTAACCCACTGAACCCCGCGGTAACCCACTGATCCCCGTGGTAACCCACTGATCCCTGCGTTAACCCACTGATCCCCGCGGTATCCCACTGATCCCTGCGGTAACCCACTGATCCCTGCGGTAACCCACTGATCCCTGCGGTATCCCACTGATCCCCGCGGTAACCCATTGATCCCCGTGGTAACCGACTGATCCCCGCGGTAACCCACTGATCCCTGCAGTAACCCACTGATTCCCGCGGTAACACACTGATCCCCGCGGTGCCCCACTGATCCCCGCGGTACCCCACTGATCCCCGCGGTATCCCACTGATCCCCGCGGTGCCCCACTGATCCCCGCGGTACCCCACTGATCCCCGCGGTATCCCACTGATCCCCGTGGTACCCCACTGATCCCCGCGGTATCCCACTGATCCGCGCGGTAACCCACTAATTCCCGCGGTATCCCACTGATCACTACGGTAACCCACTGATCCCCGCGGTATCTCACTTATCCCTGCGGTAACCCACTGATCCCCGCGGTATCCCACTGATCCCCGCGGTAACCTACTGATCCCCACGGTATCCCACTGATCCCCACGGTATCCCACTGATCCCCGCGGTAACCTACTGATCCACGCGGTATCCCACTGATCCCCGCGGTATCCCACTGATCCCCGCGGTAACCCACTGATCCCCGCGGTATCCCACTGATCCTTGCGGTAACCCACTGATCCCTGCGGTAACCCACTGATCCCCACGGTAAGCCACTGATCCCCGCGGTATCCCACTGATCCTTGCGGTAACCCACTGATCCCTGCGGTATCCCACTGATCCCCGCGTTACCCACTGATCCCCGCGGTAACCCACTGATCCCCGCGGTACCCCACTGATCACCGCGGTAACCCACTGATCCCCACGGTACCCCACTGATCCCCGCGGTACCCCACTGATCCCCGCGGTAATGAACTGATCCCCACGGTAACCCACTGATCCCCGCGGTACCCCACTGATCCCCGTGGAAACCCACTGATCCCTGCGTTAACCCACTGATCCCCGTGATAACCCACTGATCCCCGCGGTAACACACTGATCCCTGTGGTATCCCATTGATCCCCGCGGTATCCCACTGATCCCCGCGGTATCCCACTGATCACCGCAGTAACCCACTGATCCCTGCGGTATCCCACTGATCCCTGCGGTAACCCACTGATCCCTGCGGTAACCCACTGATCCCTGCGGTATCACACTGATCCCCGCGGTAACCCACTGATCCCCGCGGTAACCCACTGATCCCCGCGGTATCCCATTGACCCCCGCGGTAACCCACTGATCCCCGCGGTATCCCATAGAACCCTGCGGTATCCCACTGATCCCTGCGGTAACCCACTGATCCCCACGGTATCCCACTGATCTCCGCGGTATCCCACTGATCTCTGTGGTAACCCACTGATCCCTGTTGTATCCCACTGATCCCCGCGGTGCCCCACTGATCCCTGCGGTATCCCACTAATCCCTGCGGTAACCCACTGATCCCTGCGGTATCCCACTGATCCCGGCGGTAACCCACTGATCCCCGCGGTATCCCACTAATCCCTGCAGTAACCCACTGATCCCCGCGGTAACCCTCTGATCCCCACGGTATCGCACTGATCCATGCGTTAACCAACTTATCCCCGCGGTATCTCACTGATCCCTACGGTAACCCACTGATCCCAGCAGTATCCCACTGATCCCTACGGTAATCCACTGTTCCCTGTGGTAACGCACTGATCCCCGCAGTAACCCACTGATCCCCGTGGTAACCCACTGATCCCTGCGGTATCCCACTGATCCCCATGGTTACCCACTGATCCCCGCGGTATCCCACTGATCCCCGCGGTAACCCACGGATCCCCACGGTAATCCACTGATCCCCGCGGTATCCCACTGATCCCCGCGGGACCCCACTGATCCCCGCGGTAACCCACTGATCCCCGGGGTAACCCACTGATCCCCGCGGCACCACAATGATCCCTGCGGTAACCCACTGATCCCCGCGGTACCCCACTGATCCCCGCGGTAACCCACTGATCCCCGCGGTATCCTACTAATCCCTGCGGTATCCCACTGATCCCTGCGGTATCCCACTGATCCCCGCGGTATAGCACTTATCCCTGCGGTATCCCACTGATCCCCGCGGGAACCCACTGATCCCCTCGGTATCCCACTGATCCCCGCGGTATAGCACTTATCCCTGCGGTATCCCACTGATCCCCGCAGGAACCCACTGCTCCCTGCGGTATCCCACTGATCCCCGCGGGAACCCACTGATCCCCGCGGTAACCCACTGATCCCTGTGGTATCCCACTGATCCCCGCGGTAACCCACTGATCCCCGCGGTATCCCACTGATCCCCGCGGTAACCCACTGATCCCCACGGTAACCCACTGATCCCCGTGGTAACCCACTGATCCCTGCGTTAACCCACTGATCGCCGCGGTATCCCTCTGATCCCCGCAGTATCCCACTGATCCCTGCGGTAACCCACTGATCCCCGCGGTAACCCACTGAACCCCGCGGTAACCCACTGATCCCCGTGGTAACCCACTGATCCCTGCGTTAACCCACTGATCCCCGCGGTATCCCACTGATCCCTGCGGTAACCCACTGATCCCTGCGGTATCCCACTGATCCCCGCGGTAACCCATTGATCCCCGTGGTAACCGACTGATCCCCGCGGTATCCCACTGATCCCCGCGGTAACCCACTGATCCCTGCAGTAACCCACTGATTCCCGCGGTAACCCACTGACCCCGTAGTATCCCACTGATCCCTGCGGTAACCCACTGATCCCCGCGGTAACACACTGATCCCCGCGGTGCCCCACTGATCCCCGCGGTACCCCACTGATCCCCGCGGTATCCCACTGATCCCCGCGGTGCCCCACTGATCCCCGCGGTACCCCACTGATCCCCGCGGTATCCCACTGATCCCCGTGGTACCCCACTGATCCCCGCGGTATCCCACTGATCCCCGCGGTAACCCACTAATTCCCGCGGTATCCCACTGATCACTACGGTAACCCACTGATCCCCGCGGTATCTCACTTATCCCTGCGGTAACCCACTGATCCCCGCGGTATCCCACTGATCCCCGCGGTAACCTACTGATCCCCACGGTATCCCACTGATCCCCACGGTATCCCACTGATCCCCGCGGTAACCTACTGATCCACGCGGTATCCCACTGATCCCCGCGGTATCCCACTGATCCCCGCGGTAACCCACTGATCCCCGCGGTAACCCACTGATCCCTGCGGTAACCCACTGATCCCCACGGTAAGCCACTGATCCCCGCGGTATCCCACTGATCCTTGCGGTAACCCACTGATCCCTGCGGTATCCCACTGATCCCCGCGTTACCCACTGATCCCCGCGGTAACCCACTGATCCCCGCGGTACCCCACTGATCACCGCGGTAACCCACTGATCCCCACGGTACCCCACTGATCCCCGCGGTACCCCACTGATCCCCGCGGTAATGAACTGATCCCCACGGTAACCCACTGATCCCCGCGGTACCCCACTGATCCCCGTGGAAACCCACTGATCCCTGCGTTAACCCACTGATCCCCGTGATAACCCACTGATCCCCGCGGTAACACACTGATCCCTGTGGTATCCCATTGATCCCCGCGGTATCCCACTGATCCCCGCGGTATCCCACTGATCACCGCAGTAACCCACTGATCCCTGCGGTATCCCACTGATCCCTGCGGTAACCCACTGATCCCTGCGGTAACCCACTGATCCCTGCGGTATCACACTGATCCCCGCGGTAACCCACTGATCCCCGCGGTAACCCACTGATCCCCGCGGTATCCCATTGACCCCCGCGGTAACCCACTGATCCCCGCGGTATCCCATAGAACCCTGCGGTATCCCACTGATCCCTGCGGTAACCCACTGATCCCCACGGTATCCCACTGATCTCCGCGGTATCCCACTGATCTCTGTGGTAACCCACTGATCCCTGTTGTATCCCACTGATCCCCGCGGTGCCCCACTGATCCCTGCGGTATCCCACTAATCCCTGCGGTAACCCACTGATCCCTGCGGTATCCCACTGATCCCGGCGGTAACCCACTGATCCCCGCGGTATCCCACTAATCCCTGCAGTAACCCACTGATCCCCGCGGTAACCCTCTGATCCCCACGGTATCGCACTGATCCATGCGTTAACCAACTTATCCCCGCGGTATCTCACTGATCCCTACGGTAACCCACTGATCCCAGCGGTATCCCACTGATCCCTACAGTAATCCACTGTTCCCTGTGGTAACGCACTGATCCCCGCAGTAACCCACTGATCCCCGTGGTAACCCACTGATCCCTGCGGTATCCCACTGATCCCCATGGTTACCCACTGATCCCCGCGGTATCCCACTGATCCCCGCGGTAACCCACGGATCCCCACGGTAATCCACTGATCCCCGCGGTATCCCACTGATCCCCGCGGGACCCCACTGATCCCCGCGGTAACCCACTGATCCCCGGGGTAACCCACTGATCCCCGCGGCACCACAATGATCCCTGCGGTAACCCACTGATCCCCGCGGTACCCCACTGATCCCCGCGGTAACCCACTGATCCCCGCGGTATCCTACTAATCCCTGCGGTATCCCACTGATCCCTGCGGTATCCCACTGATCCCCGCGGTATAGCACTTATCCCTGCGGTATCCCACTGATCCCCGCGGGAACCCACTGATCCCCTCGGTATCCCACTGATCCCCGCGGTATAGCACTTATCCCTGCGGTATCCCACTGATCCCCGCAGGAACCCACTGCTCCCTGCGGTATCCCACTGATCCCCGCGGGAACCCACTGATCCCCGCGGTAACCCACTGATCCCTGTGGTATCCCACTGATCCCCGCGGTAACCCACTGATCCCCGCGGTATCCCACTGATCCCCGCGGTAACCCACTGATCCCCGCGGTAACCCACTGATCCCCGTGGTAACCCACTGATCCCTGCGTTAACCCACTGATCGCCGCGGTATCCCTCTGATCCCCGCAGTATCCCACTGATCCCTGCGGTAACCCACTGATCCCCGCGGTAACCCACTGAACCCCGCGGTAACCCACTGATCCCCGTGGTAACCCACTGATCCCTGCGTTAACCCACTGATCCCTGCGGTATCCCACTGATCCCCGCGGTAACCCATTGATCCCCGTGGTAACCGACTGATCCCCGCGGTATCCCACTGATCCCCGCGGTAACCCACTGATCCCTGCAGTAACCCACTGATTCCCGCGGTAACCCACTGACCCCGTAGTATCCCACTGATCCCTGCGGTAACCCACTGATCCCCGCGGTAACACACTGATCCCTGCGGTGCCCCACTGATCCCCGCGGTACCCCACTGATCCCCGCGGTATCCCACTGATCCCCGCGGTACCCCACTGATCCCCGCGGTACCCCACTGATCCCCGCGGTATCCCACTGATCCCCGTGGTACCCCACTGATCCCCGCGGTATCCCACTGATCCCCGCGGTAACCCACTAATTCCCGCGGTATCCCACTGATCACTACGGTAACCCACTGATCCCCGCGGTATCTCACTTATCCCTGCGGTAACCCACTGATCCCCGCGGTATCCCACTGATCCCCGCGGTAACCTACTGATCCCCACGGTATCCCACTGATCCCCACGGTATCCCACTGATCCCCGCGGTAACCCACTGATCCCCGCGGTAACCTACTGATCCACGCGGTATCCCACTGATCCCCGCGGTATCCCACTGATCCCCGCGGTAACCCACTGATCCCCGCGGTATCCCACTGATCCTTGCGGTAACCCACTGATCCCTGCGGTAACCCACTGATCCCCACGGTAAGCCACTGATCCCCGCGGTATCCCACTGATCCTTGCGGTAACCCACTGATCCCTGCGGTATCCCACTGATCCCCGCGTTACCCACTGATCCCCGCGGTAACCCACTGATCCCCGCGGTACCCCACTGATCACCGCGGTAACCCACTGATCCCCACGGTACCCCACTGATCCCCGCGGTACCCCACTGATCCCCGCGGTAATGAACTGATCCCCACGGTAACCCACTGATCCCCGCGGTACCCCACTGATCCCCGTGGAAACCCACTGATCCCTGCGTTAACCCACTGATCCCCGTGATAACCCACTGATCCCCGCGGTAACACACTGATCCCTGTGGTATCCCATTGATCCCCGCGGTATCCCACTGATCCCCGCGGTATCCCACTGATCACCGCAGTAACCCACTGATCCCTGCGGTATCCCACTGATCCCTGCGGTAACCCACTGATCCCTGCGGTAACCCACTGATCCCTGCGGTATCACACTGATCCCCGCGGTAACCCACTGATCCCCGCGGTAACCCACTGTTCCCCGCGGTATCCCATTGACCCCCGCGGTAACCCACTGATCCCCGCGGTATCCCATAGAACCCTGCGGTATCCCACTGATCCCTGCGGTAACCCACTGATCCCCACGGTATCCCACTGATCTCTGCGGTATCCCACTGATCTCTGTGGTAACCCACTGATCCCTGTTGTATCCCACTGATCCCCGCGGTGCCCCACTGATCCCTGCGGTATCCCACTAATCCCTGCGGTATCCCACTGATCCCGGCGGTAACCCACTGATCCCCGCGGTATCCCACTAATCCCTGCAGTAACCCACTGATCCCCGCGGTAACCCTCTGATCCCCACGGTATCGCACTGATCCATGCGTTAACCAACTGATCCCCGCGGTACCCCACTGATCCCCGCGGTAACCCACTGATCCCCGCGGTACCCCACTGATCCCCGTGGAAACCCACTGATCCCTGCGTTAACCCACTGATCCCCGTGATAACCCACTGATCCCCGCGGTAACACACTGATCCCTGTGGTATCCCATTGATCCCCGCGGTATCCCACTGATCCCCGCGGTATCCCACTGATCACCGCAGTAACCCACTGATCCCTGCGGTATCCCACTGATCCCTGCGGTAACCCACTGATCCCTGCGGTATCACACTGATCCCCGCGGTAACCCACTGATCCCCGTGGTATCCCATTGATCCCCGCGGTAACCCACTGATCCCCGCGGTATCCCATAGAACCCTGCGGTATCCCACTGATCTCTGTGGTAACCCACTGATCCCTGTTGTATCCCACTGATCACCGCGGTGGCCCACTGATCCCTGCGGTATCCCACTGATCCCTGCAGTAACCCACTGATCCCTGCGGTATCCCACTGATCCCCGCAGTAACCCAATGATCCCCGCGGTATCCCACTGATCCCAGCGGTAACCCACTGATCCCTGCGGTAACCCACTGATCCCTGCGGTTTCACACAGATCCCCGCGGTAACCCACTGATCCCTGCAGTATCCCACTGATCCCCGCGGTAACCCACTGATCCCCGCGGTATCCCACTGATCCCCACGGTATCCCACTGATCTCCGCGGTATCCCGCTGATCTCTGTGGTAACCCACTGATCCCTGTTGTATCCCACTGATCCCCGCGGTGCCCCACTGATCCCTGCGGTAACCCACTGATCCCCGCGGTATCCCACTGATCCCGGCGGTAACCCACTGATCCCCGCGGTATCCCACTGATCCCTGCGGTATCCCACTGATCCCCGCGGTAACCCACTAATCCCCGCAGTAACCCACGGATCCCCACGGTAACCCACTGATCCCCGCGGTATCCCACTGGTCCCTGCGGTAATCCACTGTTCCCTGTGGTAACCCACTGATCCCTGCGGTAACCCAATGGTCCCTGTGGTATCCCACTGATCCCCGCGGTAACCCACTGATCCCCGTGGTAACCCACTGATCCCTGCGGTATCCCACTGATCCCCACGGTTACCCACTGATCCCCGCGGTATCCCACTGATCCTGCGGTAACCCACTGATCCCCGCGGTACCCCACTGATCGCTGCGGTAACCCACTGATCCCCACGGTGCCCCACCTATCCCTTCGGTAACCCACTGATCCCCTCGGTATCCCACTGATCCCCGCGGTATCCCACTGATCCCTGCGATAACCCACTGATCCCTGTGGTATCCCACTGATCCCCGCGGTAACCCACTGATCCCCGCGGTATCCCACTGATCCCCGCGGTAACCCACTGATCCCCGCGGTAACCCACTGATCCCCGTGGTAACCCACTGATCCCTGCGTTAACCCACTGATCGCCGCGGTATCCCACTGATCCCCGCAGTATCCCACTGATCCCTGTGGTAACCCACTGATTCCCGCGGTAACCCACTGAACCCCGCGGTAACCCACTGATCCCCGTGGTAACCCACTGATCCCTGCGTTAACCCACTGATCGCCGCGGTATCCCACTGATCCCCACAGTATCCCACTGATCCCTGTGGTAACCCACTGATCCCTGTTGTATCCCACTGATCCCCGCGGTGCCCCACTGATCCCTGCGGTATCCCACTGATCCCTGCAGTAACCCACTGATCCCTGCGGTATCCCACTGATCCCCGCAGTAACCCAATGATCCCCGCGGTATCCCACTGATCCCAGCGGTAACCCACTGATCCCTGCGGTAACCCACTGATCCCTGCGGTTTCACACAGATCCCCGCGGTAACCCACTGATCCCTGCAGTATCCCACTGATCCCCGCGGTAACCCACTGATCCCCGCGGTATCCCACTGATCCCCACGGTATCCCACTGATCTCCGCGGTATCCCGCTGATCTCTGTGGTAACCCACTGATCCCTGTTGTATCCCACTGATCCCCGCGGTGCCCCACTGATCCCTGCGGTAACCCACTGATCCCCGCGGTATCCCACTGATCCCGGCGGTAACCCACTGATCCCCGCGGTATCCCACTGATCCCTGCGGTATCCCACTGATCCCCGCGGTAACCCACTAATCCCCGCAGTAACCCACGGATCCCCACGGTAACCCACTGATCCCCGCGGTATCCCACTGGTCCCTGCGGTAATCCACTGTTCCCTGTGGTAACCCACTGATCCCTGCGGTAACCCAATGGTCCCTGTGGTATCCCACTGATCCCCACGGTAACCCACTAATCCCCGCAGTAACCCACGGATCCCCACGGTAACCCACTGATCCCCGCGGTATCCCACTGGTCCCTGCGGTAATCCACTGTTCCCTGTGGTAACCCACTGATCCCTGCGGTAACCCACTGATCCCCGTGGTAACCCACTGATCCCTGCGGTATCCCACTGATCCCCACGGTTACCCACTGATCCCCGCGGTATCCCACTGATCCTGCGGTAACCCACCGATCCCCGCGGTACCCCACTGATCGCTGCGGTAACCCACTGATCCCCACGGTGCCCCACCTATCCCTTCGGTAACCCACTGATCCCCTCGGTATCCCACTGATCCCCGCGGTATCCCACTGATCCCTGCGATAACCCACTGATCCCTGTGGTATCCCACTGATCCCCGCGGTAACCCACTGATCCCCGCGGTATCCCACTGATCCCCGCGGTAACCCACTGATCCCCGCGGTAACCCACTGATCCCCGTGGTAACCCACTGATCCCTGCGTTAACCCACTGATCGCCGCGGTATCCCACTGATCCCCGCAGTATCCCACTGATCCCTGTGGTAACCCACTGATTCCCGCGGTAACCCACTGAACCCCGCGGTAACCCACTGATCCCCGTGGTAACCCACTGATCCCTGCGTTAACCCACTGATCGCCGCGGTATCCCACTGATCCCCACAGTATCCCACTGATCCCTGCGGTAACCCACTGATCCCTGCGGAATCCCAATGATCCCCGCGGTAACCCATTGATCCCCGTGGTAACCTACTGATCCCCGCAGTAACCCACTGATCCCCGCGGTAACCCACTGATCCCTACAGTAACCCACTGATCCCCACGGTAACTCACTGACCCCATAGTATCCCACTGATCCCTGCGGTAACCCACTGATCCCCGCGGTAACACACTGATCCCCGCGGTGCCCCACTGATCCCCGCGGTACCCCACTGATCCCCGCGGTATCCCACTGATCCTCGCGGTGCCCCACTGATCCCCGCGGTACCCCACTGATCCCCGCGGTACCCCACTGATCCCCGTGGTACCCCACTGATCCCCGCGGTATCCCACTGATCCCCGCGGTAACCCACTAATTCCCACGGTATCCCACTGATCACTACGGTAACCCACTGATCCCCGCGGTATCCCACTAATCCCTGCGGTAACCCACTGATCCCCGCGGTATCCCACTGATCCCCGCGGTAACCTACTGATCCCCGCGGTAACCTACTGATCCCCGCGGTATCCCACTGATCCCCACGGTATCCCACTGATCCCCGCGGTAACCTACTGATCCCCGCGGTATCTCACTGATCCCCGCGGTATCCCACTGATCCCCGCGGTAACCTACTGATCCCCGCGGTATCCCACTGATCCCCACGGTATCCCACTGATCCCCACGGTACCCCACTGATCCCCGAGGTTTCCCACTGATCCCCGCGGTAACCCACTGATCCCAGCGGTACCCCACTGATCCCCGCGGTACCCCACTGATCCCTGCGGTATCCCACTGATCCCCGCGTAACCACTGATCCCTAAGGTAATCCACTGATCCTCGCGGTAACCCACTGATCCCTGCGGTAACCCACTGATCCACGCGGTAACCCACAGATCCCCGCGGTAACCCACGGATCCCTACGGTAACACACTGATCCTCGCGGTAACCCACTGATCCCTGCGGTAACCCACTGATCCACGCGGTAATCCACTGAACCCCGCGGTAACCCACTAATTCCCGCAGTATCCCACTGATCACTACGGTAACCCACTGATCCCCGCGGTATCCCACTAATCCCTGCGGTAACCCACTGATCCCCGCGGTATACCACTGATCACCGCGGTAGCCTACTGATCCCCGCGGTATCCCACTGATCCCCGTGTTACCCACTGATCCCCGCGGTAACCCACTGATCCCCGCGGTATCCCACTGATCCCTGCGGTAACCCTCTGATCGACGTGGTATCCCACTGATCTCCGCGGTACCACACTGATCCCTGCGGTAACCCACTGATCCCCACGGTAACCCACTGATCCCTGCGGTAACCCACTGATCGACGTGATATCCCACTGATCCCCACGGTACCCCACTGATCCCTGCGGTAACCCACTGATCCCCACGGTAACCCACTGATGCCCGCGGTACCCCACTGATCCCCGCGGTAACCCACTGATCCCCGCGGTACCCCACTGATCCCCGCGGTAACCCACTGATCCCCGCGGTACCCCACTGATCCTCGCGGTAACCCACTGATCCCTGCGGTAACCCACTGATCCACGCGGTAACCCACAGATCCCCGCGGTAAGCCACGGATCCCTATGGTAACCCACTGATCCTCGCGGTAACCCACTGATCCCCGTGGTACCCCACTGATCCCCGCGGTATCCCACTGATCCCCGCGGTAACCCACTAATTCCCGCGGTATCCCACTGATCACTACGGTAACCCACTGATCCCCGCGGTATCCCACTAATCCCTGCGGTAACCCACTGATCCCCGCGGTATCCCACAGATCGCCGCGGTAACCTACTGATCCCCACGGTATCCCACTGATCCCCACGGTATCCCACTGATCCCCGCGGTAACCTACTGATCCCCGTGGTATCCCACTGATCCCCGCGGTATCCCACTGATCCCCGCGGTAACCTACTGATCCCCGCGGTATCCCACTGATCCCCACGGTATCCCACTGATCCCCACGGTACCCCACTGATCCCCGCGGTTTCCCACTGATCCCCGCGGTAACCCACTGATCCCCGCGGTACCCCACTGATCCCCGCGGTACCCCACTGATCCCTGCGGTATCCCACTGATCCCCGCGTAACCACTGATCCCTAAGGTAATCCACTGATCCTCGCGGTAACCCACTGATCCCTGCGGTAACCCACTGATCCACGCGGTACCCCACTGATCCCTGCGGTATCCCACTGATCCCCGCGTAACCACTGATCCCTAAGGTAATCCACTGATCCTCGCGGTAACCCACTGATCCCTGCGGTAACCCACTGATCCACGCGGTAACTCACAGATCCCCGCGGTAACCCACGGATCCCTACAGTAACCCACTGATCCTCGCGGTAACCCACTGATCCCTGCGGTAACCCACTGATCCACGCGGTAATCCACTGAACCCCGCGGTAACCCACCGATCCCCGCGATGCCCCACCTATCCCTGCGGTAACCCACTGATCCCTGCGCTACCCCACTGATCCCTGCGGTAACCCAATGAGCCCTGCGGTAACCCACTGATCCCCGCGGTAACACACTGATCCCTGTGGTATCCCATTGATCCCTGCGGTATCCCACTGATCCCCGCGGTAACCCACTGATCCCTGCGGTAACCCACTGATCCCCGTGGAAACCCACTGATCCCTGCGTTAACCCACTGATCCCCGTGGTAACCCACTGATCCCCGCGGTATCCCACTGATCCTTGCGGTAACCCAATGATCCCCGCGGTAACCCACTGATCGCCGTAGTATCCCACTAATCCCCGCAGTACCCCACTGATCCCCACGGTATCCTACTGATCCTTGCGGTAACCCACTGATCCCCGCGGTAACCCACTGATCCCTGCGGTATCCCACTGATCCCCGCGGTAACCCACTGATCCCTGCGGTAACCCACTGATCCCCGTGGTAACCCACTGATTCCTGCGGTATCTCACTGATCCCCGCGGTAAGCCACTGATCCCCGCGGTATCCCACTGATCCTTGCGGTAACCCACTGATCCCTGCGGTAACCCACTGATCCCCACGGTAAGCCACTGATCCCCGCGGTATCCCACTGATCCTTGCGGTAACCCACTGATCCCTGCGGTATCCCACTGATCCCCGCGTTACCCACTGATCCCTACGGTAACCCACTGATCCTCGCGGTAACCCACTGATCCCTGCGGTAACCCACTGATCCACGCGGTAATCCACTGAACCCCGCGGTAACCCACCGATCCCCGCGATGCCCCACCTATCCCTGCGGTAACCCACTGATCCCTGCGCTACCCCACTGATCCCTGCGGTAACCCAATGAGCCCTGCGGTAACCCACTGATCCCCGCGGTATACCACTGATCCCTGCGGTTTCCCACTGATCCCCGTGGAAACCCACTGATCCCTGCGTTAACCCACTGATCCCCGTGGTAACCCACTGATCCCCGCGGTATCCCACTGATCCTTGCGGTAACCCAATGATCCCCGCGGTAACCCACTGATCGCCGTAGTATCCCACTAATCCCCGCGGTACCCCACTGATCCCCACGGTATCCTACTGACCCTTGCGGTAACCCACTGATCCCCGCGGTAACCCACTGATCCCTGCGGTATCCCACTGATCCCCGCGGTAACCCACTGATCCCTGCGGTAACCCACTGATCCCCGTGGTAACCCACTGATCCCCGCGGTATCCCACTGATCCCCGCGGTAAGCCACTGATCCCCGCGGTATCCCACTGATCCTTGCGGTAACCCACTGATCCCTGCGGTAACCCACTGATCCCCACGGTAAGCCACTGATCCCCGCGGTATCCCACTGATCCTTGCGGTAACCCACTGATCCCTGTGGTATCCCACTGATCCCCGCGTTACCCACTGATCCCCGCGGTAACCCACTGATCCCCGCAGTACCCCACTGATCACCGCGGTAACCCACTGATCCCCACGGTACCCCACTGATCCCCGCGGTACCCCACTGATCCCCGCGGTAATGAACTGATCCCCACGGTAACCCACTGATCCCCGCGGTACCCCACTGATCCCCGTGGAAACCCACTGATCCCTGCGTTAACCCACTGATCCCCGTGATAACCCACTGATCCCCGCGGTAACACACTGATCCCTGTGGTATCCCATTGATCCCCGCGGTATCCCACTGATCCCCGAGGTATCCCACTGTTCACCGCAGTAACCCACTGATCCCTGCGGTATCCCACTGATCCCTGCGGTAACCCACTGATCCCTGCGGTAACCCACTGATCCCTGCGGTATCACACTGATCCCCGCGGTAACCCACTGATCCCCGCGGTATCCCATTGACCCCCGCGGTAACCCACTGATCCCCGCGGTATCCCATAGAACCCTGCGGTATCCCACTGATCCCTGCGGTAACCCACTGATCCCCACGGTATCCCACTGATCTCCGCGGTATCCCACTGATCTCTGTGGTAACCCACTGATCCCTGTTGTATCCCACTGATCCCCGCGGTGCCCCACTGATCCCTGCGGTATCCCACTAATCCCTGCGGTAACCCACTGATCCCTGCGGTATCCCACTGATCCCGGCGGTAACCCACTGATCCCCGCGGTATCCCACTAATCCCTGCAGTAACCCACTGATCCCCGCGGTAACCCTCTGATCCCCACGGTATCGCACTGATCCATGCGTTAACCAACTTATCCCCGCGGTATCTCACTGATCCCTACGGTAACCCACTGATCCCAGCGGTATCCCACTGATCCCTACGGTAATCCACTGTTCCCTGTGGTAACGCACTGATCCCCGCAGTAACCCACTGATCCCCGTGGTAACCCACTGATCCCTGCGGTATCCCACTGATCCCCATGGTTACCCACTGATCCCCGCGGTATCCCACTGATCCCCGCGGTAACCCACGGATCCCCACGGTAATCCACTGATCCCCGCGGTATCCCACTGATCCCCGCGGTACCCCACTGATCCCCGCGGTAACCCACTGATCCCCGGGGTAACCCACTGATCCCCGCGGCACCACACTGATCCCTGCGGTAACCCACTGATCCCCGCGGTACCCCACTGATCCCCGCGGTAACCCACTGATCCCCGCGGTATTCTACTAATCCCAGCGGTATCCCACTGATCCCTGCGGTATCCCACTGATCCCCGCGGTATAGCAATTATCCCTGCGGTATCCCACTGATCCCCGCGGGAACCCACTGATCCCCTCGGTATCCCACTGATCCCCGCGGTATAGCACTTATCCCTGCGGTATCCCACTGATCCCCGCAGGAACCCACTGATCCCTGCGGTATCCCACTGATCCCCGCGGGAACCCACTGATCCCCGCGGTAACCCACTGATCCCTGTGGTATCCCACTGATCCCCGCGGTAACCCACTGATCCCCGCGGTATCCCACTGATCCCCGCGGTAACCCACTGATCCCCGCGGTAACCCACTGATCCCCGTGGTAACCCACTGATCCCTGCGTTAACCCACTGATTGCCGCGGTATCCTACTAATCCCAGCGGTATCCCACTGATCCCTGCGGTATCCCACTGATCCCTGCGGTAACCCACTGATCCCCGCGGTAACCCACTGAACCCCGCGGTAACCCACTGATCCCCGTGGTAACCCACTGATCCCTGCGTTAACCCACTGATCCCCGCGGTATCCCACTGATCCCGGCGGTAACCCACTGATCCCTGCGGTATCCCACTGATCCCCGCGGTAACCCATTGATCCCCGTGGTAACCGACTGATCCCCGCGGTATCCCACTGATCCCCGCGGTAACCCACGGATCCCTGCAGTAACCCACTGATTCCCGCGGTAACCCACTGACCCCGTAGTATCCCACTGATCCCTGCGGTAACCCACTGATCCCCGCGGTAACACACTGATCCCCGCGGTGCCCCACTGATCCCCGCGGTACCCCACTGATCCCCGCGGTATCCCACTGATCCCCGCGGTGCCCAACTGATCCCCGCGGTACCCCACTGATCCCCGCGGTATCCCACTGATCCCCGTGGTACCCCACTGATCCCCGCGGTATCCCACTGATCCCCGCGGTAACCCACTAATTCCCGCGGTATCCCACTGATCACTACGGTAACCCACTGATCCCCGCGGTATCCCACTAATCCCTGCGGTAACCCACTGATCCCCGCGGTATCCCACTGATCCCCGCGGTAACCTACTGATCCCCGCGGTATCCCACTGATCCCCACGGTATCCCACTGATCCCCGCGGTAACCTACTGATCCACGCGGTATCCCACTGATCCCCGCGGTATCCCACTGATCCCCGCGGTAACCTACTGATCCCCGCGGTATCCCACTGATCCCCACGGTATCCCACTGATCCCCGCGGTATCCCACTGATCCCCGCGGTAACCTACTGATCCCCGCGGTATCCCACTGATCCCCACGGTACCCCACTGATCCCCGCGGTTTCCCACTGATCCTCGCGGTAACCCACTGATCCCTGCGGTAACCCACTGATCCACGCGGTAACCCACAGATCCCCGCGGTAACCCACGGATCCCTACGGTAACCCACTGATCCTCGCGGTAACCCACTGATCCCCGCGGTACCCCACTGATCCCTGCGGTATCCCACTGATCCCCGCGTAACCCACTGATCCCTAAGGTAACCCACTGATCCTCGCGGTAACCCATTGATCCCTGCGGTAACCCACTGATCCACGCGGTAACCCACAGATCCCCGTGGTAACCCACGGATCCCTACGGTAACCCACTGATCCTCGCGGTAACCCACTGATCCCTGCGGTAACCCACTGATCCACGCGGTAATCCACTGAACCCCGCGGTAACCCACCGATCCCCGCGGTGCCCCACCTATCCCTGCGGTAACCCACTGATCCCTGCGCTACCCCACTGATCCCTGCGGTAACCCAATGAGCCCTGCGGTAACCCACTGATCCCCGCGGTAACACACTGATCCCTGTGGTATCCCATTGATCCCTGCGGTATCCCACTGATCCCCGCGGTATACCACTGATCCCTGCGGTTTCCCACTGATCCCCGCGGTAACCCACTGATCCCTGCGGTAACCCACTGATCCCCGTGGAAACCCACTGATCCCTGCGTTAACCCACTGATCCCCGTGGTAACCCACTGATCCCCGCGGTATCCCACTGATCCTTGCGGTAACCCAATGATCCCCGCGGTAACCCACTGATCGCCGTAGTATCCCACTAATCCCCGCGGTACCCCACTGATCCCCACGGTATCCTACTGATCCTTGCGGTAACCCACTAATCCCTGCGGTAACCCACTGATCCCCGCGGTAACCCACTGATCCCTGCGGTATCCCACTGATCCCCGCGGTAACCCACTGATCCCTGCGGTTACCCACTGATCCCCGTGGTAACCCACTGATCCCCGCGGTATCCCACTGATCCCCGCGGTAAGCCACTGATCCCCGCGGTATCCCACTGATCCTTGCGGTAACCCACTGATCCCTGCGGTATCCCACTGATCCCCGCGTTACCCACTGATCCCCGCGGTAACCCACTGATCCCCGCGGTATCCCACTGATCCCTGCGGTAACCCACTGATCGACGTGGTATCCCACTGATCTCCGCGGTACCCCACTGATCCCTGCGGTAACCCAATGATCCCCACGGTAACCCACTGATCCCTGCGGTAACCCACTGATCCACGCGGTAACCCACTGATCCCCGCGGTAACCCACTGATCCCCGCGGTACCCCACTGATCCCCGCGGTAACCCACTGATCCCCGCGGTACCCCACTGATCACCGCGGTAACCCACTGATCCCCGCGGTACCCCACTGATCCCCGCGGTAACCCACTGATCCCCGCGGTACCCCACTGATCCCCGCGGTAACCCACTGATGCCCACGATACCCCACTGATCCCCGCGGTAACCCACTGATCCCCGCGGTACCCCACTGATCACCGCGGTAACCCACTGATCCCCACGGTACCCCACTGATCCCCGCGGTACCACACTGATCCCTGCGGTAACCCACTGATCCCCACGGTAACCCACTGATCCCTGCGGTAACCCACTGATCGACGTGATATCCCACTGATCCCCACGGTACCCCACTGATCCCTGCGGTAACCCACTGATCCCCACGGTAACCCACTGATGCCCGCGGTACCCCACTGATCCCCGCGGTAACCCACTGATCCCCGCGGTACCCCACTAATCCCCGCGGTAACCCACTGATCCCTGCGGTACCCCACTGATCCTCGCGGTAACCCACTGATCCCTGCGGTAACCCACTGATCCACGCGGTAACCCACAGATCCCCGCGGTAACCCACGGATCCCTATGGTAACCCACTGATCCTCGCGGTAACCCACTGATCCCCGTGGTACCCCACTGATCCCCGCGGTATCCCACTGATCCCCGCGGTAACCCACTAATTCCCGCGGTATCCCACTGATCACTACGGTAACCCACTGATCCCCGCGGTATCCCACTAATCCCTGCGGTAACCCACTGATCCCCGCGGTATCCCACAGATCGCCGCGGTAACCTACTGATCCCCACGGTATCCCACTGATCCCCACGGTATCCCACTGATCCCCGCGGTAACCTACTGATCCCCGTGGTATCCCACTGATCCCCGCGGTATCCCACTGATCCCCGCGGTAACCTACTGATCCCCGCGGTATCCCACTGATCCCCACGGTATCCCACTGATCCACACGGTACCCCACTGATCCCCGCGGTTTCCCACTGATCCCCGCGGTAACCCACTGATCCCCGCGGTACCCCACTGATCCCCGCGGTACCCCACTGATCCCTGCGGTATCCCACTGATCCCCGCGTAACCACTGATCCCTAAGGTAATCCACTGATCCTCGCGGTAACCCACTGATCCCTGCGGTAACCCACTGATCCACGCGGTAACTCACAGATCCCCGCGGTAACCCACGGATCCCTACAGTAACCCACTGATCCTCGCGGTAACCCACTGATCCCTGCGGTAACCCACTGATCCACGCGGTAATCCACTGAACCCCGCGGTAACCCACCGATCCCCGCGATGCCCCACCTATCCCTGCGGTAACCCACTGATCCCTGCGCTACCCCACTGATCCCTGCGGTAACCCAATGAGCCCTGCGGTAACCCACTGATCCCCGCGGTAACACACTGATCCCCACGGTATCCCATTGATCCCTGCGGTATCCCACTGATCCCCGCGGTATACCACTGATCCCTGCGGTTTCCCACTGATCCCCGCGGTAACCCACTGATCCCTGCGGTAACCCACTGATCCCCGTGGAAACCCACTGATCCCTGCGTTAACCCACTGATCCCCGTGGTAACCCACTGATCCCCGCGGTATCCCACTGATCCTTGCGGTAACCCAATGATCCCCGCGGTAACCCACTGATCGCCGTAGTATCCCACTAATCCCCGCGGTACCCCACTGATCCCCACGGTATCCTACTGATCCTTGCGGTAACCCACTGATCCCCGCGGTAACCCACTGATCCCTGCGGTATCCCACTGATCCCCGCGGTAACCCACTGATCCCTGCGGTAACCCACTGATCCCCGTGGTAACCCACTGATCCCCGCGGTATCCCACTGATCCCCGCGGTAAGCCACTGATCCCCGCGGTATCCCACTGATCCTTGCGGTAACCCACTGATCCCTGCGGTAACCCACTGATCCCCACGGTAAGCCACTGATCCCCGCGGTATCCCACTGATCCTTGCGGTAACCCACTGATCCCTGCGGTATCCCACTGATCCCCGCGTTACCCACTGATCCCCGCGGTAACCCACTGATCCCCGCGGTACCCCACTGATCACCGCGGTAACCCACTGATCCCCACGGTACCCCACAGATCCCCGCGGTACCCCACTGATCCCCGCGGTAATGAACTGATCCCCACGGTAACCCACTGATCCCCGCGGTACCCCACTGATCCCCGTGGAAACCCACTGATCCCTGCGTTAACCCACTGATCCCCGTGATAACCCACTGATCCCCGCGGTAACACACTGATCCCTGTGGTATCCCATTGATCCCCGCGGTACCCCTCTGATCCCCGTGGAAACCCACTGATCCCTGCGTTAACCCACTGATCCCCGTGATAACCCACTGATCCCCGCGGTAACACACTGATCCCTGTGGTATCCCATTGATCCCCGCGGTACCCCACTGATCCCCGAGGTATCCCACTGTTCACCGCAGTAACCCACTGATCCCTGCGGTATCCCACTGATCCCTGCGGTAACCCACTGATCCCTGCGGTAACCCACTGATCCCTGCGGTATCACACTGATCCCCGCGGTAACCCACTGATCCCCGCGGTAACCCACTGATCCCCGCGGTATCCCATTGACCCCCGCGGTAACCCACTGATCCCCGCGGTATCCCATAGAACCCTGCGGTATCCCATTGACCCCCGCGGTAACCCACTGATCCCCACGGTATCCCACTGATCTCCGCGGTATCCCACTGATCTCTGTGGTAACCCACTGATCCCTGTTGTATCCCACTGATCCCCGCGGTGCCCCACTGATCCCTGCGGTATCCCACTAATCCCTGCGGTAACCCACTGATCCCTGCGGTATCCCACTGATCCCGGCGGTAACCCACTGATCCCCGCGGTATCCCACTAATCCCTGCAGTAACCCACTGATCCCCGCGGTAACCCTCTGATCCCCACGGTATCGCACTGATCCATGCGTTAACCAACTTATCCCCGCGGTATCTCACTAATCCCTACGGTAATGCACTGATCCCCGCAGTAACCCACTGATCCCCGTGGTAACCCACTGATCCCTGCGGTATCCCACTGATCCCCGCGGTAACCCACTGATCCCCGCGGTATCCCACTGATCCCCGCGGTAACCCACTGATCCCCATGGTAACCCACTGATCCCCATGGTTACCCACTGATCCCCGCGGTATCCCACTGATCCCCGCGGTAACCCACGGATCCCCACGGTAATCCACTGATCCCCGCGGTATCCCACTGATCCCCGCGGTACCCCACTGATCCCCGCGGTAACCCACTGATCCCCGGGGTAACCCACTGATCCCCGCGGCACCACACTGATCCCTGCGGTAACCCACTGATCCCCGCGGTACCCCACTGATCCCCGCGGTAACCCACTGATCCCCGCGGTATCCTACTAATCCCAGCGGGAACCCACTGATCCCCTCGGTATCCCACTGATCCCCGCGGTATAGCACTTATCCCTGCGGTATCCCACTGATCCCCGCAGGAACCCACTGATCCCTGCGGTATCCCACTGATCCCCGCGGGAACCCACTGATCCCCGCGGTAACCCACTGATCCCTGTGGTATCCCACTGATCCCCGCGGTAACCCACTGATCCCCGCGGTATCCCACTGATCCCCGCGGTAACCCACTGATCCCCGCGGTAACCCATTGATCCCCGTGGTAACCCACTGATCCCTGCGTTAACCCACTGATCGCCGCGGTATCCCTCTGATCCCCGCAGTATCCCACTGATCCCTGCGGTAACCCACTGATCCCCGCGGTAACCCACTGAACCCCGCGGTAACCCACTGATCCCCGTGGTAACCCACTGATCCCTGCGTTAACCCACTGATCCCCGCGGTATCCCACTGATCCCTGCGGTAACCCACTGATCCCTGCGGTATCCCACTGATCCCCGCGGTAACCCATTGATCCCCGTGGTAACCGACTGATCCCCGCGGTATCCCACTGATCCCCGCGGTAACCCACTGATCCCTGCAGTAACCCACTGATTCCCGCGGTAACCCACTGACCCCGTAGTATCCCACTGATCCCTGCGGTAACCCACTGATCCCCGCGGTATCCCACTGATCCCCGCGGTAACCTACTGATCCCCGCGGTATCCCACTGATCCCCACGGTATCCCACTGATCCCCGCGGTAACCTACTGATCCACGCGGTATCCCACTGATCCCCGCGGTATCCCACTGATCACCGCAGTAACCCACTGATCCCTGCGGTATCCCACTGATCCCTGCGGTAACCCACTGATCCCTGCGGTAACCCACTGATCCCTGCGGTATCACACTGATCCCCGCGGTAACCCACTGATCCCCGCGGTAACCCACTGATCCCCGCGGTATCCCATTGACCCCCGCGGTAACCCACTGATCCCCGCGGTATCCCATAGAACCCTGCGGTATCCCACTGATCCCTGCGGTAACCCACTGATCCCCACGGTATCCCACTGATCTCCGCGGTATCCCACTGATCTCTGTGGTAACCCATTGATCCCTGTTGTATCCCACTGATCCCCGCGGTGCCCCACTGATCCCTGCGGTATCCCACTAATCCCTGCGGTAACCCACTGATCCCTGCGGTATCCCACTGATCCCGGCGGTAACCCACTGATCCCCGCGGTATCCCACTAATCCCTGCAGTAACCCACTGATCCCCGCGGTAACCCTCTGATCCCCACGGTATCGCACTGATCCATGCGTTAACCAACTTATCCCCGCGGTATCTCACTGATCCCTACGGTAACCCACTGATCCCAGCGGTATCCCACTGATCCCTACGGTAATCCACTGTTCCCTGTGGTAACGCACTGATCCCCGCAGTAACCCACTGATCCCCGTGGTAACCCACTGATCCCTGCGGTATCCCACTGATCCCCATGGTTACCCACTGATCCCCGCGGTATCCCACTGATCCCCGCGGTAACCCACGGATCCCCACGGTAATCCACTGATCCCCGCGGTATCCCACTGATCCCCGCGGTACCCCACTGATCCCCGCGGTAACCCACTGATCCCCGGGGTAACCCACTGATCCCCGCGGCACCACACTGATCCCTGCGGTAACCCACTGATCCCCGCGGTACCCCACTGATCCCCGCGGTAACCCACTGATCCCCGCGGTATTCTACTAATCCCAGCGGTATCCCACTGATCCCTGCGGTATCCCACTGATCCCCGCGGTATAGCAATTATCCCTGCGGTATCCCACTGATCCCCGCAGGAACCCACTGATCCCTGCGGTATCCCACTGATCCCCGCGGGAACCCACTGATCCCCGCGGTAACCCACTGATCCCTGTGGTATCCCACTGATCCCCGCGGTAACCCACTGATCCCCGCGGTATCCCACTGATCCCCGCGGTAACCCACTGATCCCCGCGGTAACCCACTGATCCCTGTGGTAACCCACTGATCCCTGCGTTAACCCACTGATCGCCGCGGTATCCTACTAATCCCAGCGGTATCCCACTGATCCCTGCGGTATCCCACTGATCCCTGCGGTAACCCACTGATCCCCGCGGTAACCCACTGAACCCCGCGGTAACCCACTGATCCCCGTGGTAACCCACTGATCCCTGCGTTAACCCACTGATCCCCGCGGTATCCCACTGATCCCGGCGGTAACCCACTGATCCCTGCGGTATCCCACTGATCCCCGCGGTAACCCATTGATCCCCGTGGTAACCGACTGATCCCCGCGGTATCCCACTGATCCCCGCGGTAACCCACTGATCCCTGCAGTAACCCACTGATTCCCGCGGTAACCCACTGACCCCGTAGTATCCCACTGATCCCTGCGGTAACCCACTGATCCCCGCGGTAACACACTGATCCCCGCGGTGCCCCACTGATCCCCGCGGTACCCCACTGATCCCCGCGGTATCCCACTGATCCCCGCGGTGCCCAACTGATCCCCGCGGTACCCCACTGATCCCCGCGGTATCCCACTGATCCCCGTGGTACCCCACTGATCCCCGCGGTATCCCACTGATCCCCGCGGTATCCCACTGATCACTACGGTAACCCACTGATCCCCGCGGTATCCCACTAATCCCTGCGGTAACCCACTGATCCCCGCGGTATCCCACTGATCCCCGCGGTAACCTACTGATCCCCGCGGTATCCCACTGATCCCCACGGTATCCCACTGATCCCCGCGGTAACCTACTGATCCACGCGGTATCCCACTGATCCCCGCGGTATCCCACTGATCCCCGCGGTAACCTACTGATCCCCGCGGTATCCCACTGATCCCCACGGTATCCCACTGATCCCCGCGGTATCCCACTGATCCCCGCGGTATCCCACTGATCACCGCAGTAACCCACTGATCCCTGCGGTATCCCACTGATCCCTGCGGTAACCCACTGATCCCTGCGGTAACCCACTGATCCCTGCGGTATCACACTGATCCCCGCGGTAACCCACTGATCCCCGCGGTAACCCACTGATCCCCGCGGTATCCCATTGACCCCCGCGGTAACCCACTGATCCCCGCGGTATCCCATAGAACCCTGCGGTATCCCACTGATCCCTGCGGTATCCCACTGATCTCCGCGGTATCCCACTGATCTCTGTGGTAACCCACTGATCCCTGTTGTATCCCACTGATCCCCGCGGTAACCCACTGATCCCCGCGGTATCCCACTATTCCCTGCAGTAACCCACTGATCCCCGCGGTAACCCTCTGATCCCCACGGTATCGCACTGATCCATGCGTTAACCAACTTATCCCCGCGGTATCTCACTGATCCCTACGGTAACCCACTGATCCCAGCGGTATCCCACTGATCCCTACGGTAATCCACTGTTCCCTGTGGTAACGCACTGATCCCCGCAGTAACCCACTGATCCCCGTGGTAACCCACTGATCCCTGCGGTATCCCACTGATCCCCATGGTTACCCACTGATCCCCGCGGTATCCCACTGATCCCCGCGGTAACCCACGGATCCCCACGGTAATCCACTGATCCCCGCGGTATCCCACTGATCCCCGCGGGACCCCACTGATCCCCGCGGTAACCCACTGATCCCCGGGGTAACCCACTGATCCCCGCGGCACCACACTGATCCCTGCGGTAACCCACTGATCCCCGCGGTACCCCACTGATCCCCGCGGTAACCCACTGATCCCCGCGGTATTCTACTAATCCCAGCGGTATCCCACTGATCCCTGCGGTATCCCACTGATCCCCGCGGTATAGCAATTATCCCTGCGGTATCCCACTGATCGCCGCGGTATCCTACTAATCCCAGCGGTATCCCACTGATCCCTGCGGTATCCCACTGATCCCCGCGGTAACCCACTGAACCCCGCGGTAACCCACTGATCCCCGTGGTAACCCACTGATCCCTGCGTTAACCCACTGATCCCCGCGGTATCCCACTGATCCCGGCGGTAACCCACTGATCCCTGCAGTATCCCACTGATCCCCGCGGTAACCCATTGATCCCCGTGGTAACCGACTGATCCCCGCGGTATCCCACTGATCCCCGCGGTAACCCACTGATCCCTGCAGTAACCCACTGATTCCCGCGGTAACCCACTGACCCCGTAGTATCCCACTGATCCCTGCGGTAACCCACTGATCCCCGCGGTAACACACTGATCCCCGCGGTGCCCCACTGATCCCCGCGGTACCCCACTGATCCCCGTGGTATCCCACTGATCCCCGCGGTGCCCAACTGATCCCCGCGGTACCCCACTGATCCCCGCGGTATCCCACTGATCCCCGTGGTACCCCACTGATCCCCGCGGTATCCCACTGATCCCCGCGGTAACCCACTAATTCCCGCGGTATCCCACTGATCACTACGGTAACCCACTGATCCCCGCGGTATCCCACTAATCCCTGCGGTAACCCACTGATCCCCGCGGTATCCCACTGATCCCCGCGGTAACCTACTGATCCCCGCGGTATCCCACTGATCCCCACGGTATCCCACTGATCCCTGCGGTAACCTACTGATCCACGCGGTATCCCACTGATCCCCGCGGTATCCCACTGATCCCCGCGGTAACCTACTGATCCCCGCGGTATCCCACTGATCCCCACGGTATCCCACTGATCCCCGCGGTATCCCACTGATCCCCGCGGTAACCTACTGATCCCCGCGGTATCCCACTGATCCCCACGGTACCCCACTGATCCCCGCGGTTTCCCACTGATCCCCGCGGTAACCCACTGATCCCCGCGGTACCCCACTGATCCTCGCGGTAACCCACTGATCCCTGCGGTAACCCACTGATCCACGCGGTAACCCACAGATCCCCGCGGTAACCCACGGATCCCTACGGTAACCCACTGATCCTCGCGGTAACCCACTGATCCCTGCGGTAACCCACTGATCCACGCGGTAATCCACTGAACCCCGCGGTAACCCACCGATCCCCGCGGTGCCCCACCTATCCCTGCGGTAACCCACTGATCCCTGCGCTACCCCACTGATCCCTGCGGTAACCCACTGATCCCCGCGGTAACACACTGATCCCTGTGGTATCCCAGTGATCCCTGCGGTATCCCACTGATCCCCGCGGTATACCACTGATCCCTGCGGTTTCCCACTGATCCCCGCGGTAACCCACTGATCCCTGCGGTAACCCACTGATCCCCGTGGAAACCCACTGATCCCTGCGTTAACCCACTGATCCCCGTGGTAACCCACTGATCCCCGCGGTATCCCACTGATCCTTGCGGTAACCCAATGATCCCCGCGGTAACCCACTGATCGCCGTAGTATCCCACTAATCCCCGCGGTACCCCACTGATCCCCACGGTATCCTACTGATCCTTGCGGTAACCCACTAATCCCTGCGGTAACCCACTGATCCCCGCGGTAACCCACTGATCCCTGCGGTATCCCACTGATCCCCGCGGTAACCCACTGATCCCTGCGGTTACCCACTGATCCCCGTGATAACCCACTAATCACCGCGGTATCCCACTGATCCCCGCGGTAAGCCACTGATCCCCGCGGTATCCCACTGATCCTTGCGGTAACCCACTGATCCCTGCGGTATCCCACTGATCCCCGCGTTACCCACTGATCCCCGCGGTAACCCACTGATCCCCGCGGTATCCCACTGATCCCTGCGGTAACCCACTGATCGACGTGGTATCCCACTGATCTCCGCGGTACCCCACTGATCCCTGCGGTAACCCAATGATCCCCACGGTAACCCACTGATCCCTGCGGTAACCCACTGATCCCCGCGGTAACCCACTGATCCCCGCGGTAACCCACTGATCCCCGCGGTACCCCACTGGTCCCCGCGGTAACCCACTGATCCCCGCGGTACCCCACTGATCGCCGCGGTAACCCACTGATCCCCGCGGTACCCCACTGATCCCCGCGGTACCCCACTGATCCCCGCGGTAATGAACTGATCCCCACGGTAACCCACTGATCCCCGCGGTACCCCACTGATCCCCGTGGAAACCCACTGATCCCTGCGTTAACCCACTGATCCCCGTGATAACCCACTGATCCCCGCGGTAACACACTGATCCCTGTGGTATCCCATTGATCCCCGCGGTATCCCACTGATCCCCGCGGTATCCCTCTGATCACCGCAGTAACCCACTGATCCCTGCGGTATCCCACTGATCCCTGCGGTAACCCACTGATCCCTGCGGTAACCCACTGATCCCTGCGGTATCCCACTGATCCCCGCGGTATCCCACTGATCCCCGCGGTATCCCACTGATCCCCGCGGTAACCCACTGATCCCCGCGGTATCCCATTGACCCCCGCGGTAACCCACTGATCCCCGCGGTAACCCACTGATCCCTGCGGTAACCCACTGATCTCTGTGGTAACCCACTGATCCCTGTTGTATCCCACTGATCCCCGCGGTGCCCCACTGATCCCTGCGGTATCCCACTAATCCCTGCGGTAACCCACTGATCCCTGCGGTATCCCACTGATCCCGGCAGTAACCCACTGATCCCCGCGGTAACCCTCTGATCCCCACGGTATCGCACTGATCCATGCGTTAACCAACTTATCCCCGCGGTATCTCACTGATCCCTACGGTAACACACTGATCCCAGCGGTATCCCACTGATCCATACGGTAACCCACTGATCCCTGCGGTTACCCACTGATCCCCGTGGTAACCCACTGATCCCCGCGGTATCCCACTGATCCCCGCGGTAAGCCACTGATCCCCGCGGTATCCCACTGATCCCTGCGGTAACCCACTGATCCCTGCGGTATCCCTCTGATCGCCGCGTTACCCACTGATCCCCGCGGTAACCCACTGATCCCCGCGGTATCCCACTGATCCCTGCGGTAACCCACTGATCGACGTGGTATCCCACTGATCTCCGCGGTACCCCACTGATCCCTGCGGTAACCCAATGATCCCCACGGTAACCCACTGATCCCTGCGGTAACCCACTGATCCCCGCGGTAACCCACTGATCCCCGCGGTAACCCACTGATCCCCGCGGTACCCCACTGATCCCCGCGGTAACCCACTGATCCCCGCGGTACCCCACTGATCACCGCGGTAACCCACTGATCCCCGCGGTACCCCACTGATCCCCGCGGTAACCCACTGATCCCCGCGGTACCCCACTGATCCCCGCGGTAACCCACTGATGCCCACGATACCCCACTGATCCCCGCGGTAACCCACTGATCCCTGCGGTACCCCACTGATCACCGCGGTAACCCACTGATCCCCACGGTACCCCACTGATCCCCGCGGTACCCCACTGATCCCCGCGGTAATGAACTGATCCCCACGGTAACCCACTGATCCCCGCGGTACCCCACTGATCCCCGTGGAAACCCACTGATCCCTGCGTTAACCCACTGATCCCCGTGATAACCCACTGATCCCCGCGGTAACACACTGATCCCTGTGGTATCCCATTGATCCCCGCGGTATCCCACTGATCCCCGCGGTATCCCACTGATCACCGCAGTAACCCACTGATCCCTGCGGTATCCCACTGATCCCTGCGGTATCACACTGATCCCCGCGGTAACCCACTGATCCCCGCGGTAACCCACTGATCCCCGCGGTATCCCATTGACCCCCGCGGTAACCCACTGATCCCCGCGGTAACCCACTGATCCCCGCGGTAACCCACTGATCCCCACGGTATCCCACTGATCTCCGCGGTATCCCACTGATCTCTGTGGTAACCCACTGATCCCTGTTGTATCCCACTGATCCCCGCGGTGCCCCACTGATCCCTGCGGTATCCCACTAATCCCTGCGGTAACCCACTGATCCCTGCGGTATCCCACTGATCCCGGCAGTAACCCACTGATCCCCGCGGTAACCCTCTGATCCCCACGGTATCGCACTGATCCATGCGTTAACCAACTTATCCCCGCGGTATCTCACTGATCCCTACGGTAACCCACTGATCCCAGCGGTATCCCACTGACCCCTACGGTAATCCACTGTTCCCTGTGGTTACGCAATGATCCCCGCAGTAACCCACTGATCCCCGTGGTAACCCACTGATCCCCGCGGTATCCCACTGATCCCCGCGGTAACCTACTGATCCCCGCAGTATACCACTGATCCCCGCGGTAACCTACTGATCCACGCGGTATCCCACTGATCCCCGCGGTATCCCACTGATCCCCGCGGTAACCTACTGATCCCCGCGGTATCCCACTGATCCCCGCGGTAACCTACTGATCCCCGCGGTATCCCACTGATCCCCACGGTACCCCACTGATCCCCGCGGTTTCCCACTGATCCCCGCGGTAACCCACTGATCCCCGCGGTACCCCACTGATCCTCGCGGTAACCCACTGATCCCTGCGGTAACCCACTGATCCACGCGGTAACCCACAGATCCCCGCGGTAATCCACGGATCCCTACGGTAACCCACTGATCCTCGCGGTAACCCACTGATCCCTGCGGTAACCCACTGATCCACGCGGTAATCCACTGAACCCCGCGGTAACCCACCAATCCCCGCGGTGCCCCACCTATCCCTGCGGTAACCCACTGATCCCTGCGCTACCCCACTGATCCCTGCGGTAACCCAATGAGCCCTGCGGTAACCCACTGATCCCCGCGGTAACACACTGATCCCTGTGGTATCCCATTGATCCCCGCGGTATCCCACTGATCCCCGCGGTATCCCACTGATCACCGCAGTAACCCACTGATCCCTGCGGTATCCCACTGATCCCTGCGGTAACCCACTGATCCCTGCGGTATCCCACTGATCCCCGCGGTATCCCACTGATCCCCGCGGTATCCCACTGATCCCCGCGGTAACCCACTGATCCCCGCGGTATCCCATTGACCCCCGCGGTAACCCACTGATCCCCGCGGTAACCCACTGATCCCTGCGGTAACCCACTGATCTCTGTGGTAACCCACTGATCCCTGTTGTATCCCACTGATCCCCGCGGTGCCCCACTGATCCCTGCGGTATCCCACTAATCCCTGCGGTAACCCACTGATCCCTGCGGTATCCCACTGATCCCGGCAGTAACCCACTGATCCCCGCGGTAACCCTCTGATCCCCACGGTATTGCACTGATCCATGCGTTAACCAACTTATCCCCGCGGTATCTCACTGATCCCTACGGTAACCCACTGATCCCAGCGGTATCCCACTGATCCCTACGGTAACCCACTGATCCCTGCGGTTACCCACTGATCCCCGTGGTAACCCACTGATCCCCGCGGTATCCCACTGATCCCCGCGGTAAGCCACTGATCCCCGCGGTATCCCACTGATCCCTGCGGTAACCCACTGATCCCTGCGGTATCCCTCTGATCGCCGCGTTACCCACTGATCCCCGCGGTAACCCACTGATCCACGCGGTATCCCACTGATCCCTGCGGTAACCCACTGATCCCTGCGGTAACCCAATGATCCCCACGGTAACCCACTGATCCCTGCGGTAACCCACTGATCCCCGCGGTAACCCACTGATCCCCGCGGTAACCCACTGATCCCCGCGGTACCCCACTGATCCCCGCGGTAACCCACTGATCCCCGCGGTACCCCACTGATCACCGCGGTAACCCACTGATCCCCGCGGTACCCCACTGATCCCCGCGGTAACCCACTGATCCCCGCGGTACCCCACTGATCCCCGCGGTAACCCACTGATGCCCACGATACCCCACTGATCCCCGCGGTAACCCACTGATCCCTGCGGTACCCCACTGATCACCGCGGTAACCCACTGATCCCCACGGTACCCCACTGATCCCCGCGGTACCCCACTGATCCCCGCGGTAATGAACTGATCCCCACGGTAACCCACTGATCCCCGCGGTACCCCACTGATCCCCGTGGAAACCCACTGATCCCTGCGTTAACCCACTGATCCCCGTGATAACCCACTGATCCCCGCGGTAACACACTGATCCCTGTGGTATCCCATTGATCCCCGCGGTATCCCACTGATCCCCGCGGTATCCCACTGATCACCGCAGTAACCCACTGATCCCTGCGGTATCCCACTGATCCCTGCGGTATCACACTGATCCCCGCGGTAACCCACTGATCCCCGCGGTAACCCACTGATCCCCGCGGTATCCCATTGACCCCCGCGGTAACCCACTGATCCCCGCGGTAACCCACTGATCCCCGCGGTAACCCACTGATCCCCACGGTATCCCACTGATCTCCGCGGTATCCCACTGATCTCTGTGGTAACCCACTGATCCCTGTTGTATCCCACTGATCCCCGCGGTGCCCCACTGATCCCTGCGGTATCCCACTAATCCCTGCGGTAACCCACTGATCCCTGCGGTATCCCACTGATCCCGGCAGTAACCCACTGATCCCCGCGGTAACCCTCTGATCCCCACGGTATCGCACTGATCCATGCGTTAACCAACTTATCCCCGCGGTATCTCACTGATCCCTACGGTAACCCACTGATCCCAGCGGTATCCCACTGACCCCTACGGTAATCCACTGTTCCCTGTGGTTACGCAATGATCCCCGCAGTAACCCACTGATCCCCGTGGTAACCCACTGATCCCCGCGGTATCCCACTGATCCCCGCGGTAACCTACTGATCCCCGCGGTATCCCACTGATCCCCACGGTATCCCACTGATCCCCGCGGTAACCTACTGATCCACGCGGTATCCCACTGATCCCCGCGGTATCCCACTGATCCCCGCGGTAACCTACTGATCCCCGCGGTATCCCACTGATCCCCACGGTATCCCACTGATCCCCGCGGTATCCCACTGATCCCCGCGGTAACCTACTGATCCCCGCGGTATCCCACTGATCCCCACGGTACCCCACTGATCCCCGCGGTTTCCCACTGATCCCCGCGGTAACCCACTGATCCCCGCGGTACCCCACTGATCCTCGCGGTAACCCACTGATCCCTGCGGTAACCCACTGATCCACGCGGTAACCCACAGATCCCCGCGGTAATCCACGGATCCCTACGGTAACCCACTGATCCTCGCGGTAACCCACTGATCCCTGCGGTAACCCACTGATCCACGCGGTAATCCACTGAACCCCGCGGTAACCCACCAATCCCCGCGGTGCCCCACCTATCCCTGCGGTAACCCACTGATCCCTGCGCTACCCCACTGATCCCTGCGGTAACCCAATGAGCCCTGCGGTAACCCACTGATCCCCGCGGTAACACACTGATCCCTGTGGTATCCCATTGATCCCTGCGGTATCCCACTGATCCCCGCGGTATACCACTGATCCCTGCGGTTTCCCACTGATCCCCGCGGTAACCCACTGATCCCTGCGGTAACCCACTGATCCCCGTGGAAACCCACTGATCCCTGCGTTAACCCACTGATCCCCGTGGTAACCCACCGATCCCCGCGGTATCCCACTGATCCTTGCGGTAACCCAATGATCCCCGCGGTAACCCACTGATCGCCGTAGTATCCCACTAATCCCCGCGGTACCCCACTGATCCCCGCGGTATCCCACTGATCCTTGCGGTAACCCAATGATCCCCGCGGTAACCCACTGATCGCCGTAGTATCCCACTAATCCCCGCGGTACCCCACTGATCCCCACGGTATCCTACTGATCCCCGCGGTAACCCACTGATCCCTGCGGTATCCCACTGATCCCCGCGGTAACCCACTGATCCCTGCGGTTACCCACTGATCCCCGTGATAACCCACTAATCACCGCGGTATCCCACTGATCCCCGCGGTAAGCCACTGATCCCCGCGGTATCCCACTGATCCTTGCGGTAACCCACTGATCCCTGCGGTATCCCACTGATCCCCGCGTTACCCACTGATCCCCGCGGTAACCCACTGATCCCCGCGGTATCCCACTGATCCCTGCGGTAACCCACTGATCGACGTGGTATCCCACTGATCTCCGCGGTACCCCACTGATCCCTGCGGTAACCCAATGATCCCCACGGTAACCCACTGATCCCCGCGGTAACCCACTGATCCCCGCGGTAACCCACTGATCCCCGCGGTACCCCACTGATCCCCGCGGTAACCCACTGATCCCCGCGGTACCCCACTGATCACCGCGGTAACCCACTGATCCCCGCGGTACCCCACTGATCCCCGCGGTACCCCACTGATCCCCGCGGTAATGAACTGATCCCCACGGTAACCCACTGATCCCCGCGGTACCCCACTGATCCCCGTGGAAACCCACTGATCCCTGCGTTAACCCACTGATCCCCGTGATAACGCACTGATCCCCGCGGTAACACACTGATCCCTGTGGTATCCCATTGATCCCCGCGGTATCCCACTGATCCCCGCGGTATCCCACTGATCACCGCAGTAACCCACTGATCCCTGCGGTATCCCACTGATCCCTGCGGTAACCCACTGATCCCTGCGGTAACCCACTGATCCCTGCGGTATCACACTGATCCCCGCGGTAACCCACTGATCCCCGCGGTATCCCATTGACCCCCGCGGTAACCCACTGATCCCCGCGGTAACCCACTGATCCCTGCGGTAACCCACTGATCCCCACGGTATCCCACTGATCTCCGCGGTATCCCACTGATCTCTGTGGTAACCCACTGATACCTGTTGTATCCCACTGATCCCCGCGGTGCCCCACTGATCCTTGCGGTAACCCACTGATCCCTGCGGTATCCCACTGATCCCCGCGTTACCCACTGATCCCCGCGGTAACCCACTGATCCCCGCGGTATCCCACTGATCCCTGCGGTAACCCACTGATCGACGTGGTATCCCACTGATCTCCGCGGTACCCCACTGATCCCTGCGGTAACCCAATGATCCCCACGGTAACCCACTGATCCCCGCGGTAACCCACTGATCCCCGCGGTAACCCACTGATCCCCGCGGTACCCCACTGATCCCCGCGGTAACCCACTGATCCCCGCGGTACCCCACTGATCACCGCGGTAACCCACTGATCCCCGCGGTACCCCACTGATCCCCGCGGTACCCCACTGATCCCCGCGGTAATGAACTGATCCCCACGGTAACCCACTGATCCCCGCGGTACCCCACTGATCCCCGTGGAAACCCACTGATCCCTGCGTTAACCCACTGATCCCCGTGATAACCCACTGATCCCCGCGGTAACACACTGATCCCTGTGGTATCCCATTGATCCCCGCGGTATCCCACTGATCCCCGCGGTATCCCACTGATCACCGCAGTAACCCACTGATCCCTGCGGTATCCCACTGATCCCTGCGGTAACCCACTGATCCCTGCGGTATCACACTGATCCCCGCGGTAACCCACTGATCCCCGCGGTATCCCATTGACCCCTGCGGTAACCCACTGATCCCTGCGGTATCACACTGATCCCCGCGGTAACCCACTGATCCCCGCGGTATCCCACTGATCCCTGCGGTAACCCACTGATCCCCACGGTATCCCACTGATCTCCGCGGTATCCCACTGATCTCTGTGGTAACCCACTGATCCCTGTTGTATCCCACTGATCCCCGCGGTGCCCCACTGATCCCTGCGGTATCCCACTAATCCCTGCAGTAACCCACTGATCCCTGCGGTATCCCACTGATCCCGGCAGTAACCCACTGATCCCCGCGGTAACCCTCTGATCCCCACGGTATCGCACTGATCCATGCGTTAACCAACTTATCCCCGCGGTATCTCACTGATCCCTACGGTAACCCACTGATCCCAGCGGTATCCCACTGATCCCTACGGTAATCCACTGTTCCCTGTGGTTACGCACTGATCCCCGCAGTAAGCCACTGATCCCCGTGGTAACCCACTGATCCCAGCGGTATCCCACTGATCCCCATGGTTACCCACTGATCCCCGCGGTATCCCACTGATCCCCGCGGTAACCCACGGATCCCCACGGCAATCCACTGATCCCCGCGGTATCCCACTGATCCCCGCGGTACCCCACTGATCCCCGCGGTAACCCACTGATCCCCGGGGTAACCCACTGATCACCGCGGCAACACACTGATCCCTGCGGTAACCCACTGATCCCCGCGGTACCCCACTGATCCCCGCGGTAACCCACTGATCCCCGCGGTATCCTACTAATCCCTGCGGTATCCCACTGATCGCTGCGGTATCCCACTGATCCCCGCGGTATAGCACTTATCCCTGCGGTATCCCACTGATCCCCGCGGGAACCCACTGATCCCCTCGGTATCCCACTGATCCCCGCGGTATAGCACTTATCCCTGCGGTATCCCACTGATCCCCGCAGGAACCCACTGATCCCTGCGGTATCCCACTGATCCCCGCGGGAACCCACTGATCCCCGCGGTAACCCACTGATCCCTGTGGTATCCCACTGAACCCGCGGTAACCCACTGATCCCCGCGGTATCCCACTGATCCCCGCGGTAACCCACTGATCCCCGCGGTAACCCACTGATCCCCGTGGTAACCCACTGATCCCTGCGTTAACCCACTGATCGCCGCGGTATCCCTCTGATCCCCGCAGTATCCCACTGATCCCTGCGGTAACCCACTGATCCCCGCGGTAACCCACTGAGCCCCGCGGTAACCCACTGATCCCCGTGGTAACCCACTGATCCCTGCGTTAACCCACTGATCCCCGCGGTATCCCACTGATCCCTGCGGTAACCCACTGATCCCTGCGGTAACCCACTGATCCCTGCGGTATCCCACTGATCCCCGCGGTAACCCATTGATCCCCGTGGTAACCGACTGATCCCCGCGGTATCCCACTGATCCCCGCGGTAACCCACTGATCCCTGCAGTAACCCACTGATCCCCACGGTAACCCACTGATCCCCGCAGTATCCCACTGATCCCTGCGGTAACCCACTGATCCCCGCGGTAATCCACTGATCGTCGCGGTATCCCACTGAAACCTGCGGTAACCCACTGATCCCCGTGGTATACCACTGATCCCTGCGGTGCCCCACTGATCCCCGCGGTACCCCACTGATCCCCGCGGTATCCCACTGATCCCCGCGGTAACCCACTGATCCCTGCGGTATCCCACTGATCCCTGCGGTAACCCACTGATCCCCGCGGTATCCCACTGATCCCCGCGGTAACCCACTGATCCCCGCGGTAACCCACTGATCCCCGTGGTAACCCACTGATCCCTGCGTTAACCCACTGATCCCCTTGGTAACCCACTGATCCCCGCAGTTCCCCACTGATCCCTGCGGTAACCCACTGATCCCCGCGGTATCCCACTGTTCCCCGCGGTAACCCACTGATCCCCGCGGTATCCCACTGATCCCTGCGGTAACCCACTGATCCCCGCGGTAACCCACTGATCCCCGTGGTATCCCACTGAACCCCGTGGGATCCCACTGATCCCCGTGGGAACCCACTGATCCCTGCGGTATCCCACTGTTCCCCGCGGTATCCCACTGATCCCCGCGGTATCCCACTGATCCCTGCGGTATCCCACTGATCCCTGCGGTAACCCACTGATCCCCGCGGTAACCCACTGATCCCCGTGGTAACCCACTGATCCCTGCGTTAACCCACTGATCCCCTTGGTAACCCACTGATCCCCACGGTAACCCACTGATCCCCGCAGTACCCCACTGATCCCTGCAGTAATCCACTGATCCCCGCGGTATCCCACTGATCCCCGCGGTAACCCACTGATCCCCGCGATAACCCACTGATCCCCGCGGTATCCCACTGATCCCCGCGGTAACCCACTGATCCCTACAGTAACCCACTGATCCCTGCGGTAACACTCTGATCCCTGAATTACCGCACTGATCCCTGCGGTAAACCACTGATCCCCACGGTGCCCCACTGATCCCTGCGGTAACCCACTGAACCCTGCGCTACCCCCAGATCCCTGCGGTAACCCAGTGATCCCTGCGGTAACCCACTGATCCCCGCCGTAACACACTGATCCCTGCGGTATCCCACTGATCCCCGTGGGATCCCACTGATCCCCGTGGGAACCCACTGATCCCTGCGGTAACCCACTGATCCCCGCGGTATCCCACTGATCCCCGCAGTAACCCACTGATCCCCGCGGTATCCCACTGATCCCTGCGGTAACCCACTGATCCCTGCGGTAACCCACTGATCCCTGTGGTATCCCACTGATCCCCGCGGTAACCCACTGATCCCCTTGGTAACCCACTGATCCCTGCGGTAACCCACTCATCCCCGCAGTTAACCACTGATCCCCGCGGTATCCCACTGATCCCCGCGGTAACCCACTGATCCCGCGGTAACCCACTGATCCCCGCAGTTAACCACTGATCCCCGCGGTATCCCACTGATCCCTG
This sequence comes from Chiloscyllium plagiosum, assembly GCF_037043375.1. Taxonomy (NCBI): domain Eukaryota; kingdom Metazoa; phylum Chordata; class Chondrichthyes; order Orectolobiformes; family Hemiscylliidae; genus Chiloscyllium; species Chiloscyllium plagiosum. The sequence continues at coordinate 159,746,464 of NW_028270141.1, read as the reverse complement.
CAGTAACCCACTGATCCCTGCGGTATCCCACTGATCCCCGCAGTAACCCAATGATCCCCGCGGTATCCCACTGATCCCTGCGGTAACCCACTGATCCCTGCGGTAACCCACTGATCCCTGCGGTATCACACTGATCCCCGCGGTAACCCACTGATCCCCGCGGAATCCCATTGATCCCCGCGGAATCCCATTGATCCCCGCGGTAACCCACTGATCCCTGCGGTAACCCACTGATCCCCACGGTATCCCACTGATCTCCGCGCTATCCCACTGATCTCTGTGGTAACCCACTGATCCCTGTTGTATCCCACTGATCCCCGCGGTGCCCCACTGATCCCTGCGGTAACCCACTGATCCCCACGGTATCCCACTGATCCCGGCGGTAACCCACTGATCCCCGCGGTATCCCACTGATCCCTGCGGTATCCCACTGATCCCCGCGGTAACCCACTAATCCCCGCAGTAACCCACGGATCCCCACGGTAACCCACTGATCCCCGCGGTATCCCACTGGTCCCTGCGGTAATCCACTGATCCCTGCGGTAACCCAATGGTCACTGTGGTATCCCACTGATCCCCGCGGTAACCCACTGATCCCCGTGGTAACCCACTGATCCCTGCGGTATCCCACTGATCCCCACGGTTACCCACTGATCCCCGCGGTATCCCACTGATCCCTGCGGTAACCCACTGATCCCCGCGGTACCCCACTGATCCCTGCGGTAACCCACTGATCCCCTCGGTATCCCACTGATCCCCTCGGTATCCCACTGATCCCCGCGGTATCCCACTGATCCCTGCGGTAACCCACTGATCCCTGTGGTATCCCACTGATCCCCGCGGTAACCCACTGATCCCCGCGGTATCCCACTGATCCCCGCGGTAACCCAGTGATCCCCGCGGTAACCCACTGATCCCCGTGGTAACCCACTGATCCCTGCGTTAACCCTCTGATCGCCACGGTATCCCACTGATCCCCGCAGTATCCCACTGAACCCCGCGGTAACCCACTGATCCCCGTGGTAACCCACTGATCCCTGCGTTAACCCACTGATCCCCGCGGTAACCCACTGATCCCCGCGGTAACCCACTGATCCCCGTGGTTATCCACTGATCCCTGCGGTAACCCACTGATCCCCGCAGTAACCCACTGATCGCCGCGGTATCCCACTGATCCCCACAGTATCCCACTGATCCCTGCGGTTACCCACTGATCCCTGCGGAATCCCAATGATCCCCGCGGTAACCCATTAATCCCCGTGGTAACCTACTGATCCCCGCAGTAACCCACTGATCCCCGCGGTATCCCACTGATCCCCGCGGTAACCCACTAATCCTTGCAGTAACCCACAGATCCCCACGGTAACCCACTGACCCCGTAGTATCCCACTGATCCCTGCGGTAACCCACTGATCCCTGCGGTAATCCACTGATCGTCGCGGTGCCCCACTGATCCCCGCGGTATCCCACTGAAACCTGCGGTAACCCACTGATCCCTGTGGTATCCCACTGATCCCCGCGGTGCCCCACTGATCCCCGCGGTACCCCACTGATCCCCGCGGTATCCCACTGATCCCCGTGGTACCCCACTGATCCCCGCGGTATCCCACTGATCCCCGCGGTAACCCACTAATTCCCGCGGTATCCCACTGATCACTACGGTAACCCACTGATCCCCGCGGTATCCCACTAATCCCTGCGGTAACCCACTGATCCCCGCGGTATCCCACTGATCCCCGCGGTAACCTACTGATCCCCGCAGTATCCCACTGATCCCCACGGTATCCCACTGATCCCCACGGTACCCCACTGATCCCCGCGGTTTCCCACTGATCCCCGCGGTAACCCACTGATCCCCGCGGTACCCCACTGATCCCCGCGGTACCCCACTGATCCCTGCGGTATCCCACTGATCCCCGCGTAACCCACTGATCCCTAAGGTAACCCACTGATCCTCGCGGTAACCCATTGATCCCTGCGGTAACCCACTGATCCACGCGGTAACCCACAGATCCCCGTGGTAACCCACGGATCCCTACGGTAACCCACTGATCCTCGCGGTAACCCACTGATCCCTGCGGTAACCCACTGATCCACGCGGTAATCCACTGAACCCCGCGGTAACCCACCGATCCCCGCGGTGCCCCACCTATCCCTGCGGTAACCCACTGATCCCTGCGCTACCCCACTGATCCCTGCGGTAACCCAATGAGTCCTGCGGTAACCCACTGATCCCCGCGGTAACACACTGATCCCTGTGGTATCCCATTGATCCCTGCGGTATCCCACTGATCCCCGCGGTATACCACTGATCCCTGCGGTTTCCCACTGATCCCCGCGGTAACCCACTGATCCCTGCGGTAACCCACTGATCCCCGTGGAAACCCACTTATCCCTGCGTTAACCCACTGATCCCCGTGGTAACCCACTGATCCCCGCGGTATCCCACTGATCCTTGCGGTAACCCACTGATCCCCGCGGTAACCCACTGATCGACGTGGTATCCCACTAATCCCCGCGGTACCACACTGATCCCCACGGTATCCTACTGATCCTTGCGGTAACCCACTGATCCCCGCGGTAACCCACTGATCCCTGCGGTATCCCACTGATCCCCGCGGTAACCCACTGATCCCCGCGGTATCCCACTGATCCCCGCGGTAACCCACGGATCCCCACGGCAATCCACTGATCCCCGCGGTATCCCACTGATCCCCGCGGTACCCCACTGATCCCTGCGGTAACCCACTGATCCCCGGGGTAACCCACTGATCACCGCGGCAACACACTGATCCCTGCGGTAACCCACTGATCCCCGCGGTACCCCACTGATCCCCGCGGTAACCCACTGATCCCCGCGGTATCCTACTAATCCCTGCGGTATCCCACTGATCGCTGCGGTATCCCACTGATCCCCGCGGTATAGCACTTATCCCTGCGGTATCCCACTGATCCCCGCGGGAACCCACTGATCCCCTCGGTATCCCACTGATCCCCGCGGTATAGCACTTATCCCTGCGGTATCCCACTGATCCCCGCAGGAACCCACTGATCCCTGCGGTATCCCACTGATCCCCGCGGGAACCCACTGATCCCCGCGGTAACCCACTGATCCCTGTGGTATCCCACTGAACCCGCGGTAACCCACTGATCCCCGCGGTATCCCACTGATCCCCGCGGTAACCCACTGATCCCCGCGGTAACCCACTGATCCCCGTGGTAACCCACTGATCCCTGCGTTAACCCACTGATCGCCGCGGTATCCCTCTGATCCCCGCAGTATCCCACTGATCCCTGCGGTAACCCACTGATCCCCGCGGTAACCCACTGAACCCCGCGGTAACCCACTGATCCCCGTGGTAACCCACTGATCCCTGCGTTAACCCACTGATCCCCGCGGTATCCCACTGATCCCTGCGGTAACCCACTGATCCCTGCGGTAACCCACTGATCCCTGCGGTATCCCACTGATCTCCGCGGTAACCCATTGATCCCCGTGGTAACCGACTGATCCCCGCGGTATCCCACTGATCCCCGCGGTAACCCACTGATCCCTGCAGTAACCCACTGATCCCCACGGTAACCCACTGATCCCCGCAGTATCCCACTGATCCCTGCGGTAACCCACTGATCCCCGCGGTAATCCACTGATCGTCGCGGTATCCCACTGAAACCTGCGGTAACCCACTGATCCCCGTGGTATACCACTGATCCCTGCGGTGCCCCACTGATCCCCGCGGTACCCCACTGATCCCCGCGGTATCCCACTGATCCCCGCGGTAACCCACTGATCCCTGCGGTATCCCACTGATCCCTGCGGTAACCCACTGATCCCCGCGGTATCCCACTGATCCCCGCGGTAACCCACTGATCCCCGCGGTAACCCACTGATCCCCGTGGTAACCCACTGATCCCTGCGTTAACCCACTGATCCCCTTGGTAACCCACTGATCCCCACGGTAACCCACTGATCCCCGCAGTTCCCCACTGATCCCTGCGGTAACCCACTGATCCCCGCGGTATCCCACTGTTCCCCGCGGTAACCCACTGATCCCCGCGGTATCCCACTGATCCCTGCGGTAACCCACTGATCCCCGCGGTAACCCACTGATCCCCGTGGTATCCCACTGAACCCCGTGGGATCCCACTGATCCCCGTGGGAACCCACTGATCCCTGCGGTATCCCACTGTTCCCCGCGGTATCCCACTGATCCCCGCGGTATCCCACTGATCCCTGCGGTATCCCACTGATCCCTGCGGTAACCCACTGATCCCCGCGGTAACCCACTGATCCCCGTGGTAACCCACTGATCCCTGCGTTAACCCACTGATCCCCTTGGTAACCCACTGATCCCCACGGTAACCCACTGATCCCCGCAGTACCCCACTGATCCCTGCAGTAATCCACTGATCCCCGCGGTATCCCACTGATCCCCGCGGTAACCCACTGATCCCCGCGATAACCCACTGATCCCCGCGGTATCCCACTGATCCCCGCGGTAACCCACTGATCCCTACAGTAACCCACTGATCCCTGCGGTAACACTCTGATCCCTGAATTACCGCACTGATCCCTGCGGTAAACCACTGATCCCCACGGTGCCCCACTGATCCCTGCGGTAACCCACTGAACCCTGCGCTACCCCCAGATCCCTGCGGTAACCCAGTGATCCCTGCGGTAACCCACTGATCCCCGCCGTAACACACTGATCCCTGCGGTATCCCACTGATCCCCGTGGGATCCCACTGATCCCCGTGGGAACCCACTGATCCCTGCGGTAACCCACTGATCCCCGCGGTATCCCACTGATCCCCGCAGTAACCCACTGATCCCCGCGGTATCCCACTGATCCCTGCGGTAACCCACTGATCCCTGCGGTAACCCACTGATCCCTGTGGTATCCCACTGATCCCCGCGGTAACCCACTGATCCCCTTGGTAACCCACTGATCCCTGCGGTAACCCACTCATCCCCGCAGTTAACCACTGATCCCCGCGGTATCCCACTGATCCCCGCGGTAACCCACTGATCCCGCGGTAACCCACTGATCCCCGCAGTTAACCACTGATCCCCGCGGTATCCCACTGATCCCTGCAGTAACCCACTGATCCCTGCGGTATCCCACTGATCCCCGCAGTAACCCAATGATCCCCGCGGTATCCCACTGATCCCTGCGGTAACCCACTGATCCCTGCGGTAACCCACTGATCCCTGCGGTATCACACTGATCCCCGCGGTAACCCACTGATCCCCGCGGAATCCCATTGATCCCCGCGGAATCCCATTGATCCCCGCGGTAACCCACTGATCCCTGCGGTAACCCACTGATCCCCACGGTATCCCACTGATCTCCGCGCTATCCCACTGATCTCTGTGGTAACCCACTGATCCCTGTTGTATCCCACTGATCCCCGCGGTGCCCCACTGATCCCTGCGGTAACCCACTGATCCCCACGGTATCCCACTGATCCCGGCGGTAACCCACTGATCCCCGCGGTATCCCACTGATCCCTGCGGTATCCCACTGATCCCCGCGGTAACCCACTAATCCCCGCAGTAACCCACGGATCCCCACGGTAACCCACTGATCCCCGCGGTATCCCACTGGTCCCTGCGGTAATCCACTGATCCCTGCGGTAACCCAATGGTCACTGTGGTATCCCACTGATCCCCGCGGTAACCCACTGATCCCCGTGGTAACCCACTGATCCCTGCGGTATCCCACTGATCCCCACGGTTACCCACTGATCCCCGCGGTATCCCACTGATCCCTGCGGTAACCCACTGATCCCCGCGGTACCCCACTGATCCCTGCGGTAACCCACTGATCCCCTCGGTATCCCACTGATCCCCTCGGTATCCCACTGATCCCCGCGGTATCCCACTGATCCCTGCGGTAACCCACTGATCCCTGTGGTATCCCACTGATCCCCGCGGTAACCCACTGATCCCCGCGGTATCCCACTGATCCCCGCGGTAACCCAGTGATCCCCGCGGTAACCCACTGATCCCCGTGGTAACCCACTGATCCCTGCGTTAACCCTCTGATCGCCACGGTATCCCACTGATCCCAGCAGTATCCCACTGAACCCCGCGGTAACCCACTGATCCCCGTGGTAACCCACTGATCCCTGCGTTAACCCACTGATCCCCGCGGTAACCCACTGATCCCCGCGGTAACCCACTGATCCCCGTGGTTATCCACTGATCCCTGCGGTAACCCACTGATCCCCGCAGTAACCCACTGATCGCCGCGGTATCCCACTGATCCCCACAGTATCCCACTGATCCCTGCGGTTACCCACTGATCCCTGCGGAATCCCAATGATCCCCGCGGTAACCCATTAATCCCCGTGGTAACCTACTGATCCCCGCAGTAACCCACTGATCCCCGCGGTATCCCACTGATCCCCGCGGTAACCCACTAATCCTTGCAGTAACCCACAGATCCCCACGGTAACCCACTGACCCCGTAGTATCCCACTGATCCCTGCGGTAACCCACTGATCCCTGCGGTAATCCACTGATCGTCGCGGTGCCCCACTGATCCCCGCGGTATCCCACTGAAACCTGCGGTAACCCACTGATCCCCGTGGTATCCCACTGATCCCCGCGGTGCCCCACTGATCCCCGCGGTACCCCACTGATCCCCGCGGTATCCCACTGATCCCCGTGGTACCCCACTGATCCCCGCGGTATCCCACTGATCCCCGCGGTAACCCACTAATTCCCGCGGTATCCCACTGATCACTACGGTAACCCACTGATCCCCGCGGTATCCCACTAATCCCTGCGGTAACCCACTGATCCCCGCGGTATCCCACTGATCCCCGCGGTAACCTACTGATCCCCGCAGTATCCCACTGATCCCCACGGTATCCCACTGATCCCCACGGTACCCCACTGATCCCCGCGGTTTCCCACTGATCCCCGCGGTAACCCACTGATCCCCGCGGTACCCCACTGATCCCCGCGGTACCCCACTGATCCCTGCGGTATCCCACTGATCCCCGCGTAACCCACTGATCCCTAAGGTAACCCACTGATCCTCGCGGTAACCCATTGATCCCTGCGGTAACCCACTGATCCACGCGGTAACCCACAGATCCCCGTGGTAACCCACGGATCCCTACGGTAACCCACTGATCCTCGCGGTAACCCACTGATCCCTGCGGTAACCCACTGATCCACGCGGTAATCCACTGAACCCCGCGGTAACCCACCGATCCCCGCGGTGCCCCACCTATCCCTGCGGTAACCCACTGATCCCTGCGCTACCCCACTGATCCCTGCGGTAACCCAATGAGTCCTGCGGTAACCCACTGATCCCCGCGGTAACACACTGATCCCTGTGGTATCCCATTGATCCCTGCGGTATCCCACTGATCCCCGCGGTATACCACTGATCCCTGCGGTTTCCCACTGATCCCCGCGGTAACCCACTGATCCCTGCGGTAACCCACTGATCCCCGTGGAAACCCACTTATCCCTGCGTTAACCCACTGATCCCCGTGGTAACCCACTGATCCCCGCGGTATCCCACTGATCCTTGCGGTAACCCACTGATCCCCGCGGTAACCCACTGATCGACGTGGTATCCCACTAATCCCCGCGGTACCACACTGATCCCCACGGTATCCTACTGATCCTTGCGGTAACCCACTGATCCCCGCGGTAACCCACTGATCCCTGCGGTATCCCACTGATCCCCGCGGTAACCCACTGATCCCTGCGGTAACCCACTGATCCCCGCGGTAACCCACTGATCCCCGTGGTAACCCACTGATCCCCGCGGTATCCCACTGATCCCCGCGGTAAGCCACTGATCCCCGCGGTATCCCACTGATCCTTGCGGTAACCCACTGATCCCTGCGGTAACCCACTGATCCCCGCGTTAAGCCACTGATCCCCGCGGTATCCCACTGATCCTTGCGGTAACCCACTGATCCCCGCGGTAACCCACTGATCCCCGCGTTACCCACTGATCCCCGCGGTAACCCACTGATCCCCGCGGTATCCCACTGATCCCCGCGGTATCCCACTGATCTCCGCGGTACCACACTGATCCCTGCGGTAACCCACTGATCCCCACGGTAACCCACTGATCCCTGCGGTAACCCACTGTTCGACGTGGTATCCCACTGATCCCCACGGTACCCCACTGATCCCTGCGGTAACCCACTGATCCCCACGGTAACCCACTGATGCCCGCGGTACCCCACTGATCCCCGCGGTAACCCACTGATCCCTGTGGTATCCCACTGAACCCGCGGTAACCCACTGATCCCCGCGGTATCCCACTGATCCCCGCGGTAACCCACTGATCCCCGCGGTAACCCACTGATCCCCGTGGTAACCCACTGATCCCTGCGTTAACCCACTGATCGCCGCGGTATCCCTCTGATCCCCGCAGTATCCCACTGATCCCTGCGGTAACCCACTGATCCCCGCGGTAACCCACTGAACCCCGCGGTAACCCACTGATCCCCGTGGTAACCCACTGATCCCTGCGTTAACCCACTGATCCCCGCGGTATCCCACTGATCCCTGCGGTAACCCACTGATCCCTGCGGTAACCCACTGATCCCTGCGGTATCCCACTGATCCCCGCGGTAACCCATTGATCCCCGTGGTAACCGACTGATCCCCGCGGTATCCCACTGATCCCCGCGGTAACCCACTGATCCCTGCAGTAACCCACTGATCCCCACGGTAACCCACTGATCCCCGCAGTATCCCACTGATCCCTGCGGTAACCCACTGATCCCCGCGGTAATCCACTGATCGTCGCGGTATCCCACTGAAACCTGCGGTAACCCACTGATCCCCGTGGTATACCACTGATCCCTGCGGTGCCCCACTGATCCCCGCGGTACCCCACTGATCCCCGCGGTATCCCACTGATCCCCGCGGTAACCCACTGATCCCTGCGGTATCCCACTGATCCCTGCGGTAACCCACTGATCCCCGCGGTATCCCACTGATCCCCGCGGTAACCCACTGATCCCCGCGGTAACCCACTGATCCCCGTGGTAACCCACTGATCCCTGCGTTAACCCACTGATCCCCTTGGTAACCCACTGATCCCCACGGTAACCCACTGATCCCCGCAGTTCCCCACTGATCCCTGCGGTAACCCACTGATCCCCGCGGTATCCCACTGTTCCCCGCGGTAACCCACTGATCCCCGCGGTATCCCACTGATCCCTGCGGTAACCCACTGATCCCCGCGGTAACCCACTGATCCCCGTGGTATCCCACTGAACCCCGTGGGATCCCACTGATCCCCGTGGGAACCCACTGATCCCTGCGGTATCCCACTGTTCCCCGCGGTATCCCACTGATCCCCGCGGTATCCCACTGATCCCTGCGGTATCCCACTGATCCCTGCGGTAACCCACTGATCCCCGCGGTAACCCACTGATCCCCGTGGTAACCCACTGATCCCTGCGTTAACCCACTGATCCCCTTGGTAACCCACTGATCCCCACGGTAACCCACTGATCCCCGCAGTACCCCACTGATCCCTGCAGTAATCCACTGATCCCCGCGGTATCCCACTGATCCCCGCGGTAACCCACTGATCCCCGCGATAACCCACTGATCCCCGCGGTATCCCACTGATCCCCGCGGTAACCCACTGATCCCTACAGTAACCCACTGATCCCTGCGGTAACACTCTGATCCCTGAATTACCGCACTGATCCCTGCGGTAAACCACTGATCCCCACGGTGCCCCACTGATCCCTGCGGTAACCCACTGAACCCTGCGCTACCCCCAGATCCCTGCGGTAACCCAGTGATCCCTGCGGTAACCCACTGATCCCCGCCGTAACACACTGATCCCTGCGGTATCCCACTGATCCCCGTGGGATCCCACTGATCCCCGTGGGAACCCACTGATCCCTGCGGTAACCCACTGATCCCCGCGGTATCCCACTGATCCCCGCAGTAACCCACTGATCCCCGCGGTATCCCACTGATCCCTGCGGTAACCCACTGATCCCTGCGGTAACCCACTGATCCCTGTGGTATCCCACTGATCCCCGCGGTAACCCACTGATCCCCTTGGTAACCCACTGATCCCTGCGGTAACCCACTCATCCCCGCAGTTAACCACTGATCCCCGCGGTATCCCACTGATCCCCGCGGTAACCCACTGATCCCGCGGTAACCCACTGATCCCCGCAGTTAACCACTGATCCCCGCGGTATCCCACTGATCCCTGCAGTAACCCACTGATCCCTGCGGTATCCCACTGATCCCCGCAGTAACCCAATGATCCCCGCGGTATCCCACTGATCCCTGCGGTAACCCACTGATCCCTGCGGTAACCCACTGATCCCTGCGGTATCACACTGATCCCCGCGGTAACCCACTGATCCCCGCGGAATCCCATTGATCCCCGCGGAATCCCATTGATCCCCGCGGTAACCCACTGATCCCTGCGGTAACCCACTGATCCCCACGGTATCCCACTGATCTCCGCGCTATCCCACTGATCTCTGTGGTAACCCACTGATCCCTGTTGTATCCCACTGATCCCCGCGGTGCCCCACTGATCCCTGCGGTAACCCACTGATCCCCACGGTATCCCACTGATCCCTGCGGTATCCCACTGATCCCCGCGGTAACCCACTGATCCCGGCGGTAACCCACTGATCCCCGCGGTATCCCACTGATCCCTGCGGTATCCCACTGATCCCCGCGGTAACCCACTAATCCCCGCAGTAACCCACGGATCCCCACGGTAACCCACTGATCCCCGCGGTATCCCACTGGTCCCTGCGGTAATCCACTGATCCCTGCGGTAACCCAATGGTCACTGTGGTATCCCACTGATCCCCGCGGTAACCCACTGATCCCCGTGGTAACCCACTGATCCCTGCGGTATCCCACTGATCCCCACGGTTACCCACTGATCCCCGCGGTATCCCACTGATCCCTGCGGTAACCCACTGATCCCCGCGGTACCCCACTGATCCCTGCGGTAACCCACTGATCCCCTCGGTATCCCACTGATCCCCTCGGTATCCCACTGATCCCCGCGGTATCCCACTGATCCCTGCGGTAACCCACTGATCCCTGTGGTATCCCACTGATCCCCGCGGTAACCCACTGATCCCCGCGGTATCCCACTGATCCCCGCGGTAACCCAGTGATCCCCGCGGTAACCCACTGATCCCCGTGGTAACCCACTGATCCCTGCGTTAACCCTCTGATCGCCACGGTATCCCACTGATCCCCGCAGTATCCCACTGAACCCCGCGGTAACCCACTGATCCCCGTGGTAACCCACTGATCCCTGCGTTAACCCACTGATCCCCGCGGTAACCCACTGATCCCCGCGGTAACCCACTGATCCCCGTGGTTATCCACTGATCCCTGCGGTAACCCACTGATCCCCGCAGTAACCCACTGATCGCCGCGGTATCCCACTGATCCCCACAGTATCCCACTGATCCCTGCGGTTACCCACTGATCCCTGCGGAATCCCAATGATCCCCGCGGTAACCCATTAATCCCCGTGGTAACCTACTGATCCCCGCAGTAACCCACTGATCCCCGCGGTATCCCACTGATCCCCGCGGTAACCCACTAATCCTTGCAGTAACCCACAGATCCCCACGGTAACCCACTGACCCCGTAGTATCCCACTGATCCCTGCGGTAACCCACTGATCCCTGCGGTAATCCACTGATCGTCGCGGTGCCCCACTGATCCCCGCGGTATCCCACTGAAACCTGCGGTAACCCACTGATCCCTGTGGTATCCCACTGATCCCCGCGGTGCCCCACTGATCCCCGCGGTACCCCACTGATCCCCGCGGTATCCCACTGATCCCCGTGGTACCCCACTGATCCCCGCGGTATCCCACTGATCCCCGCGGTAACCCACTAATTCCCGCGGTATCCCACTGATCACTACGGTAACCCACTGATCCCCGCGGTATCCCACTAATCCCTGCGGTAACCCACTGATCCCCGCGGTATCCCACTGATCCCCGCGGTAACCTACTGATCCCCGCAGTATCCCACTGATCCCCACGGTATCCCACTGATCCCCACGGTACCCCACTGATCCCCGCGGTTTCCCACTGATCCCCGCGGTAACCCACTGATCCCCGCGGTACCCCACTGATCCCCGCGGTACCCCACTGATCCCTGCGGTATCCCACTGATCCCCGCGTAACCCACTGATCCCTAAGGTAACCCACTGATCCTCGCGGTAACCCATTGATCCCTGCGGTAACCCACTGATCCACGCGGTAACCCACAGATCCCCGTGGTAACCCACGGATCCCTACGGTAACCCACTGATCCTCGCGGTAACCCACTGATCCCTGCGGTAACCCACTGATCCACGCGGTAATCCACTGAACCCCGCGGTAACCCACCGATCCCCGCGGTGCCCCACCTATCCCTGCGGTAACCCACTGATCCCTGCGCTACCCCACTGATCCCTGCGGTAACCCAATGAGTCCTGCGGTAACCCACTGATCCCCGCGGTAACACACTGATCCCTGTGGTATCCCATTGATCCCTGCGGTATCCCACTGATCCCCGCGGTATACCACTGATCCCTGCGGTTTCCCACTGATCCCCGCGGTAACCCACTGATCCCTGCGGTAACCCACTGATCCCCGTGGAAACCCACTTATCCCTGCGTTAACCCACTGATCCCCGTGGTAACCCACTGATCCCCGCGGTATCCCACTGATCCTTGCGGTAACCCACTGATCCCCGCGGTAACCCACTGATCGACGTGGTATCCCACTAATCCCCGCGGTACCACACTGATCCCCACGGTATCCTACTGATCCTTGCGGTAACCCACTGATCCCCGCGGTAACCCACTGATCCCTGCGGTATCCCACTGATCCCCGCGGTAACCCACTGATCCCCGCGGTATCCCACTGATCCCCGCGGTAACCCACGGATCCCCACGGCAATCCACTGATCCCCGCGGTATCCCACTGATCCCCGCGGTACCCCACTGATCCCTGCGGTAACCCACTGATCCCCGGGGTAACCCACTGATCACCGCGGCAACACACTGATCCCTGCGGTAACCCACTGATCCCCGCGGTACCCCACTGATCCCCGCGGTAACCCACTGATCCCCGCGGTATCCTACTAATCCCTGCGGTATCCCACTGATCGCTGCGGTATCCCACTGATCCCCGCGGTATAGCACTTATCCCTGCGGTATCCCACTGATCCCCGCGGGAACCCACTGATCCCCTCGGTATCCCACTGATCCCCGCGGTATAGCACTTATCCCTGCGGTATCCCACTGATCCCCGCAGGAACCCACTGATCCCTGCGGTATCCCACTGATCCCCGCGGGAACCCACTGATCCCCGCGGTAACCCACTGATCCCTGTGGTATCCCACTGAACCCGCGGTAACCCACTGATCCCCGCGGTATCCCACTGATCCCCGCGGTAACCCACTGATCCCCGCGGTAACCCACTGATCCCCGTGGTAACCCACTGATCCCTGCGTTAACCCACTGATCGCCGCGGTATCCCTCTGATCCCCGCAGTATCCCACTGATCCCTGCGGTAACCCACTGATCCCCGCGGTAACCCACTGAACCCCGCGGTAACCCACTGATCCCCGTGGTAACCCACTGATCCCTGCGTTAACCCACTGATCCCCGCGGTATCCCACTGATCCCTGCGGTAACCCACTGATCCCTGCGGTAACCCACTGATCCCTGCGGTATCCCACTGATCCCCGCGGTAACCCATTGATCCCCGTGGTAACCGACTGATCCCCGCGGTATCCCACTGATCCCCGCGGTAACCCACTGATCCCTGCAGTAACCCACTGATCCCCACGGTAACCCACTGATCCCCGCAGTATCCCACTGATCCCTGCGGTAACCCACTGATCCCCGCGGTAATCCACTGATCGTCGCGGTATCCCACTGAAACCTGCGGTAACCCACTGATCCCCGTGGTATACCACTGATCCCTGCGGTGCCCCACTGATCCCCGCGGTACCCCACTGATCCCCGCGGTATCCCACTGATCCCCGCGGTAACCCACTGATCCCTGCGGTATCCCACTGATCCCTGCGGTAACCCACTGATCCCCGCGGTATCCCACTGATCCCCGCGGTAACCCACTGATCCCCGCGGTAACCCACTGATCCCCGTGGTAACCCACTGATCCCTGCGTTAACCCACTGATCCCCTTGGTAACCCACTGATCCCCACGGTAACCCACTGATCCCCGCAGTTCCCCACTGATCCCTGCGGTAACCCACTGATCCCCGCGGTATCCCACTGTTCCCCGCGGTAACCCACTGATCCCCGCGGTATCCCACTGATCCCTGCGGTAACCCACTGATCCCCGCGGTAACCCACTGATCCCCGTGGTATCCCACTGAACCCCGTGGGATCCCACTGATCCCCGTGGGAACCCACTGATCCCTGCGGTATCCCACTGTTCCCCGCGGTATCCCACTGATCCCCGCGGTATCCCACTGATCCCTGCGGTATCCCACTGATCCCTGCGGTAACCCACTGATCCCCGCGGTAACCCACTGATCCCCGTGGTAACCCACTGATCCCTGCGTTAACCCACTGATCCCCTTGGTAACCCACTGATCCCCACGGTAACCCACTGATCCCCGCAGTACCCCACTGATCCCTGCAGTAATCCACTGATCCCCGCGGTATCCCACTGATCCCCGCGGTAACCCACTGATCCCCGCGATAACCCACTGATCCCCGCGGTATCCCACTGATCCCCGCGGTAACCCACTGATCCCTACAGTAACCCACTGATCCCTGCGGTAACACTCTGATCCCTGAATTACCGCACTGATCCCTGCGGTAAACCACTGATCCCCACGGTGCCCCACTGATCCCTGCGGTAACCCACTGAACCCTGCGCTACCCCCAGATCCCTGCGGTAACCCAGTGATCCCTGCGGTAACCCACTGATCCCCGCCGTAACACACTGATCCCTGCGGTATCCCACTGATCCCCGTGGGATCCCACTGATCCCCGTGGGAACCCACTGATCCCTGCGGTAACCCACTGATCCCCGCGGTATCCCACTGATCCCCGCAGTAACCCACTGATCCCCGCGGTATCCCACTGATCCCTGCGGTAACCCACTGATCCCTGCGGTAACCCACTGATCCCTGTGGTATCCCACTGATCCCCGCGGTAACCCACTGATCCCCTTGGTAACCCACTGATCCCTGCGGTAACCCACTCATCCCCGCAGTTAACCACTGATCCCCGCGGTATCCCACTGATCCCCGCGGTAACCCACTGATCCCGCGGTAACCCACTGATCCCCGCAGTTAACCACTGATCCCCGCGGTATCCCACTGATCCCTGCAGTAACCCACTGATCCCTGCGGTATCCCACTGATCCCCGCAGTAACCCAATGATCCCCGCGGTATCCCACTGATCCCTGCGGTAACCCACTGATCCCTGCGGTAACCCACTGATCCCTGCGGTATCACACTGATCCCCGCGGTAACCCACTGATCCCCGCGGAATCCCATTGATCCCCGCGGAATCCCATTGATCCCCGCGGTAACCCACTGATCCCTGCGGTAACCCACTGATCCCCACGGTATCCCACTGATCTCCGCGCTATCCCACTGATCTCTGTGGTAACCCACTGATCCCTGTTGTATCCCACTGATCCCCGCGGTGCCCCACTGATCCCTGCGGTAACCCACTGATCCCCACGGTATCCCACTGATCCCGGCGGTAACCCACTGATCCCCGCGGTATCCCACTGATCCCTGCGGTATCCCACTGATCCCCGCGGTAACCCACTAATCCCCGCAGTAACCCACGGATCCCCACGGTAACCCACTGATCCCCGCGGTATCCCACTGGTCCCTGCGGTAATCCACTGATCCCTGCGGTAACCCAATGGTCACTGTGGTATCCCACTGATCCCCGCGGTAACCCACTGATCCCCGTGGTAACCCACTGATCCCTGCGGTATCCCACTGATCCCCACGGTTACCCACTGATCCCCGCGGTATCCCACTGATCCCTGCGGTAACCCACTGATCCCCGCGGTACCCCACTGATCCCTGCGGTAACCCACTGATCCCCTCGGTATCCCACTGATCCCCTCGGTATCCCACTGATCCCCGCGGTATCCCACTGATCCCTGCGGTAACCCACTGATCCCTGTGGTATCCCACTGATCCCCGCGGTAACCCACTGATCCCCGCGGTATCCCACTGATCCCCGCGGTAACCCAGTGATCCCCGCGGTAACCCACTGATCCCCGTGGTAACCCACTGATCCCTGCGTTAACCCTCTGATCGCCACGGTATCCCACTGATCCCAGCAGTATCCCACTGAACCCCGCGGTAACCCACTGATCCCCGTGGTAACCCACTGATCCCTGCGTTAACCCACTGATCCCCGCGGTAACCCACTGATCCCCGCGGTAACCCACTGATCCCCGTGGTTATCCACTGATCCCTGCGGTAACCCACTGATCCCCGCAGTAACCCACTGATCGCCGCGGTATCCCACTGATCCCCACAGTATCCCACTGATCCCTGCGGTTACCCACTGATCCCTGCGGAATCCCAATGATCCCCGCGGTAACCCATTAATCCCCGTGGTAACCTACTGATCCCCGCAGTAACCCACTGATCCCCGCGGTATCCCACTGATCCCCGCGGTAACCCACTAATCCTTGCAGTAACCCACAGATCCCCACGGTAACCCACTGACCCCGTAGTATCCCACTGATCCCTGCGGTAACCCACTGATCCCTGCGGTAATCCACTGATCGTCGCGGTGCCCCACTGATCCCCGCGGTATCCCACTGAAACCTGCGGTAACCCACTGATCCCCGTGGTATCCC
This sequence comes from Chiloscyllium plagiosum, assembly GCF_037043375.1. Lineage (NCBI taxonomy): Eukaryota > Metazoa > Chordata > Chondrichthyes > Orectolobiformes > Hemiscylliidae > Chiloscyllium > Chiloscyllium plagiosum. The sequence goes on along the minus strand of NW_028270141.1, from coordinate 159,729,592 downwards.
ACTGATCCCCGCGGTGCCCCACTGATCCCCGCGGTACCCCACTGATCCCCGCGGTATCCCACTGATCCCCGTGGTACCCCACTGATCCCCGCGGTATCCCACTGATCCCCGCGGTAACCCACTAATTCCCGCGGTATCCCACTGATCACTACGGTAACCCACTGATCCCCGCGGTATCCCACTAATCCCTGCGGTAACCCACTGATCCCCGCGGTATCCCACTGATCCCCGCGGTAACCTACTGATCCCCGCAGTATCCCACTGATCCCCACGGTATCCCACTGATCCCCACGGTACCCCACTGATCCCCGCGGTTTCCCACTGATCCCCGCGGTAACCCACTGATCCCCGCGGTACCCCACTGATCCCCGCGGTACCCCACTGATCCCTGCGGTATCCCACTGATCCCCGCGTAACCCACTGATCCCTAAGGTAACCCACTGATCCTCGCGGTAACCCATTGATCCCTGCGGTAACCCACTGATCCACGCGGTAACCCACAGATCCCCGTGGTAACCCACGGATCCCTACGGTAACCCACTGATCCTCGCGGTAACCCACTGATCCCTGCGGTAACCCACTGATCCACGCGGTAATCCACTGAACCCCGCGGTAACCCACCGATCCCCGCGGTGCCCCACCTATCCCTGCGGTAACCCACTGATCCCTGCGCTACCCCACTGATCCCTGCGGTAACCCAATGAGTCCTGCGGTAACCCACTGATCCCCGCGGTAACACACTGATCCCTGTGGTATCCCATTGATCCCTGCGGTATCCCACTGATCCCCGCGGTATACCACTGATCCCTGCGGTTTCCCACTGATCCCCGCGGTAACCCACTGATCCCTGCGGTAACCCACTGATCCCCGTGGAAACCCACTTATCCCTGCGTTAACCCACTGATCCCCGTGGTAACCCACTGATCCCCGCGGTATCCCACTGATCCTTGCGGTAACCCACTGATCCCCGCGGTAACCCACTGATCGACGTGGTATCCCACTAATCCCCGCGGTACCACACTGATCCCCACGGTATCCTACTGATCCTTGCGGTAACCCACTGATCCCCGCGGTAACCCACTGATCCCTGCGGTATCCCACTGATCCCCGCGGTAACCCACTGATCCCTGCGGTAACCCACTGATCCCCGCGGTAACCCACTGATCCCCGTGGTAACCCACTGATCCCCGCGGTATCCCACTGATCCCCGCGGTAAGCCACTGATCCCCGCGGTATCCCACTGATCCTTGCGGTAACCCACTGATCCCTGCGGTAACCCACTGATCCCCGCGTTAAGCCACTGATCCCCGCGGTATCCCACTGATCCTTGCGGTAACCCACTGATCCCCGCGGTAACCCACTGATCCCCGCGTTACCCACTGATCCCCGCGGTAACCCACTGATCCCCGCGGTATCCCACTGATCCCCGCGGTATCCCACTGATCTCCGCGGTACCACACTGATCCCTGCGGTAACCCACTGATCCCCACGGTAACCCACTGATCCCTGCGGTAACCCACTGTTCGACGTGGTATCCCACTGATCCCCACGGTACCCCACTGATCCCTGCGGTAACCCACTGATCCCCACGGTAACCCACTGATGCCCGCGGTACCCCACTGATCCCCGCGGTAACCCACTGATCCCTGTGGTATCCCACTGAACCCGCGGTAACCCACTGATCCCCGCGGTATCCCACTGATCCCCGCGGTAACCCACTGATCCCCGCGGTAACCCACTGATCCCCGTGGTAACCCACTGATCCCTGCGTTAACCCACTGATCGCCGCGGTATCCCTCTGATCCCCGCAGTATCCCACTGATCCCTGCGGTAACCCACTGATCCCCGCGGTAACCCACTGAACCCCGCGGTAACCCACTGATCCCCGTGGTAACCCACTGATCCCTGCGTTAACCCACTGATCCCCGCGGTATCCCACTGATCCCTGCGGTAACCCACTGATCCCTGCGGTAACCCACTGATCCCTGCGGTATCCCACTGATCCCCGCGGTAACCCATTGATCCCCGTGGTAACCGACTGATCCCCGCGGTATCCCACTGATCCCCGCGGTAACCCACTGATCCCTGCAGTAACCCACTGATCCCCACGGTAACCCACTGATCCCCGCAGTATCCCACTGATCCCTGCGGTAACCCACTGATCCCCGCGGTAATCCACTGATCGTCGCGGTATCCCACTGAAACCTGCGGTAACCCACTGATCCCCGTGGTATACCACTGATCCCTGCGGTGCCCCACTGATCCCCGCGGTACCCCACTGATCCCCGCGGTATCCCACTGATCCCCGCGGTAACCCACTGATCCCTGCGGTATCCCACTGATCCCTGCGGTAACCCACTGATCCCCGCGGTATCCCACTGATCCCCGCGGTAACCCACTGATCCCCGCGGTAACCCACTGATCCCCGTGGTAACCCACTGATCCCTGCGTTAACCCACTGATCCCCTTGGTAACCCACTGATCCCCACGGTAACCCACTGATCCCCGCAGTTCCCCACTGATCCCTGCGGTAACCCACTGATCCCCGCGGTATCCCACTGTTCCCCGCGGTAACCCACTGATCCCCGCGGTATCCCACTGATCCCTGCGGTAACCCACTGATCCCCGCGGTAACCCACTGATCCCCGTGGTATCCCACTGAACCCCGTGGGATCCCACTGATCCCCGTGGGAACCCACTGATCCCTGCGGTATCCCACTGTTCCCCGCGGTATCCCACTGATCCCCGCGGTATCCCACTGATCCCTGCGGTATCCCACTGATCCCTGCGGTAACCCACTGATCCCCGCGGTAACCCACTGATCCCCGTGGTAACCCACTGATCCCTGCGTTAACCCACTGATCCCCTTGGTAACCCACTGATCCCCACGGTAACCCACTGATCCCCGCAGTACCCCACTGATCCCTGCAGTAATCCACTGATCCCCGCGGTATCCCACTGATCCCCGCGGTAACCCACTGATCCCCGCGATAACCCACTGATCCCCGCGGTATCCCACTGATCCCCGCGGTAACCCACTGATCCCTACAGTAACCCACTGATCCCTGCGGTAACACTCTGATCCCTGAATTACCGCACTGATCCCTGCGGTAAACCACTGATCCCCACGGTGCCCCACTGATCCCTGCGGTAACCCACTGAACCCTGCGCTACCCCCAGATCCCTGCGGTAACCCAGTGATCCCTGCGGTAACCCACTGATCCCCGCCGTAACACACTGATCCCTGCGGTATCCCACTGATCCCCGTGGGATCCCACTGATCCCCGTGGGAACCCACTGATCCCTGCGGTAACCCACTGATCCCCGCGGTATCCCACTGATCCCCGCAGTAACCCACTGATCCCCGCGGTATCCCACTGATCCCTGCGGTAACCCACTGATCCCTGCGGTAACCCACTGATCCCTGTGGTATCCCACTGATCCCCGCGGTAACCCACTGATCCCCTTGGTAACCCACTGATCCCTGCGGTAACCCACTCATCCCCGCAGTTAACCACTGATCCCCGCGGTATCCCACTGATCCCCGCGGTAACCCACTGATCCCGCGGTAACCCACTGATCCCCGCAGTTAACCACTGATCCCCGCGGTATCCCACTGATCCCTGCAGTAACCCACTGATCCCTGCGGTATCCCACTGATCCCCGCAGTAACCCAATGATCCCCGCGGTATCCCACTGATCCCTGCGGTAACCCACTGATCCCTGCGGTAACCCACTGATCCCTGCGGTATCACACTGATCCCCGCGGTAACCCACTGATCCCCGCGGAATCCCATTGATCCCCGCGGAATCCCATTGATCCCCGCGGTAACCCACTGATCCCTGCGGTAACCCACTGATCCCCACGGTATCCCACTGATCTCCGCGCTATCCCACTGATCTCTGTGGTAACCCACTGATCCCTGTTGTATCCCACTGATCCCCGCGGTGCCCCACTGATCCCTGCGGTAACCCACTGATCCCCACGGTATCCCACTGATCCCGGCGGTAACCCACTGATCCCCGCGGTATCCCACTGATCCCTGCGGTATCCCACTGATCCCCGCGGTAACCCACTAATCCCCGCAGTAACCCACGGATCCCCACGGTAACCCACTGGTCCCTGCGGTAATCCACTGATCCCTGCGGTAACCCAATGGTCACTGTGGTATCCCACTGATCCCCGCGGTAACCCACTGATCCCCGTGGTAACCCACTGATCCCTGCGGTATCCCACTGATCCCCACGGTTACCCACTGATCCCCGCGGTATCCCACTGATCCCTGCGGTAACCCACTGATCCCCGCGGTACCCCACTGATCCCTGCGGTAACCCACTGATCCCCTCGGTATCCCACTGATCCCCTCGGTATCCCACTGATCCCCGCGGTATCCCACTGATCCCTGCGGTAACCCACTGATCCCTGTGGTATCCCACTGATCCCCGCGGTAACCCACTGATCCCCGCGGTATCCCACTGATCCCCGCGGTAACCCAGTGATCCCCGCGGTAACCCACTGATCCCCGTGGTAACCCACTGATCCCTGCGTTAACCCTCTGATCGCCACGGTATCCCACTGATCCCCGCAGTATCCCACTGAACCCCGCGGTAACCCACTGATCCCCGTGGTAACCCACTGATCCCTGCGTTAACCCACTGATCCCCGCGGTAACCCACTGATCCCCGCGGTAACCCACTGATCCCCGTGGTTATCCACTGATCCCTGCGGTAACCCACTGATCCCCGCAGTAACCCACTGATCGCCGCGGTATCCCACTGATCCCCACAGTATCCCACTGATCCCTGCGGTTACCCACTGATCCCTGCGGAATCCCAATGATCCCCGCGGTAACCCATTAATCCCCGTGGTAACCTACTGATCCCCGCAGTAACCCACTGATCCCCGCGGTATCCCACTGATCCCCGCGGTAACCCACTAATCCTTGCAGTAACCCACAGATCCCCACGGTAACCCACTGACCCCGTAGTATCCCACTGATCCCTGCGGTAACCCACTGATCCCTGCGGTAATCCACTGATCGTCGCGGTGCCCCACTGATCCCCGCGGTATCCCACTGAAACCTGCGGTAACCCACTGATCCCCGTGGTATCCCACTGATCCCCGCGGTGCCCCACTGATCCCCGCGGTACCCCACTGATCCCCGCGGTATCCCACTGATCCCCGTGGTACCCCACTGATCCCCGCGGTATCCCACTGATCCCCGCGGTAACCCACTAATTCCCGCGGTATCCCACTGATCACTACGGTAACCCACTGATCCCCGCGGTATCCCACTAATCCCTGCGGTAACCCACTGATCCCCGCGGTATCCCACTGATCCCCGCGGTAACCTACTGATCCCCGCAGTATCCCACTGATCCCCACGGTATCCCACTGATCCCCACGGTACCCCACTGATCCCCGCGGTTTCCCACTGATCCCCGCGGTAACCCACTGATCCCCGCGGTACCCCACTGATCCCCGCGGTACCCCACTGATCCCTGCGGTATCCCACTGATCCCCGCGTAACCCACTGATCCCTAAGGTAACCCACTGATCCTCGCGGTAACCCATTGATCCCTGCGGTAACCCACTGATCCACGCGGTAACCCACAGATCCCCGTGGTAACCCACGGATCCCTACGGTAACCCACTGATCCTCGCGGTAACCCACTGATCCCTGCGGTAACCCACTGATCCACGCGGTAATCCACTGAACCCCGCGGTAACCCACCGATCCCCGCGGTGCCCCACCTATCCCTGCGGTAACCCACTGATCCCTGCGCTACCCCACTGATCCCTGCGGTAACCCAATGAGTCCTGCGGTAACCCACTGATCCCCGCGGTAACACACTGATCCCTGTGGTATCCCATTGATCCCTGCGGTATCCCACTGATCCCCGCGGTATACCACTGATCCCTGCGGTTTCCCACTGATCCCCGCGGTAACCCACTGATCCCTGCGGTAACCCACTGATCCCCGTGGAAACCCACTTATCCCTGCGTTAACCCACTGATCCCCGTGGTAACCCACTGATCCCCGCGGTATCCCACTGATCCTTGCGGTAACCCACTGATCCCCGCGGTAACCCACTGATCGACGTGGTATCCCACTAATCCCCGCGGTACCACACTGATCCCCACGGTATCCTACTGATCCTTGCGGTAACCCACTGATCCCCGCGGTAACCCACTGATCCCTGCGGTATCCCACTGATCCCCGCGGTAACCCACTGATCCCTGCGGTAACTCACTGATCCCCGCGGTAACCCACTGATCCCCGTGGTAACCCACTGATCCCCGCGGTATCCCACTGATCCCCGCGGTAAGCCACTGATCCCCGCGGTATCCCACTGATCCTTGCGGTAACCCACTGATCCCTGCGGTAACCCACTGATCCCCGCGTTAAGCCACTGATCCCCGCGGTATCCCACTGATCCTTGCGGTAACCCACTGATCCCCGCGGTAACCCACTGATCCCCGCGTTACCCACTGATCCCCGCGGTAACCCACTGATCCCCGCGGTATCCCACTGATCCCCGCGGTATCCCACTGATCCCCGCGGTATCCCACTGATCTCCGCGGTACCACACTGATCCCTGCGGTAACCCACTGATCCCCACGGTAACCCACTGATCCCTGCGGTAACCCACTGTTCGACGTGGTATCCCACTGATCCCCACGGTACCCCACTGATCCCTGCGGTAACCCACTGATCCCCACGGTAACCCACTGATGCCCGCGGTACCCCACTGATCCCCGCGGTAACCCACTGATCCCCGCGGTACCCCACTGATCCCCGCGGTAACCCACTGATCCCCACGGTACCCTACTGATCACCGCGGTAACCCACTGATCCCCGCGGTACCCCACTGATCCCCGCGGTAACCCACTGATCCCCGCGGTACCCCACTGATCCCCGCGGTAACCCACTGATGCCCACGATACCCCACTGATCCCCGCGGTAACCCACTGATCCCCACGGTACCCCACTGATCACCGCGGTAACCCACTGATCCCCACGCTACCCCACTGATCCCCGCGGTATACCACTGATCCCCGCGGTAACGAACTGATCCCCACGGTAACCCACTGATTCCCGCGGTACCCCACTGATCCCCGTGGAAACCCACTGATCCCTGCGTTAACCCACTGATCCCCGTGATAACCCACTGATCCCCGCGGTAACACACTGATCCCTGTGGTATCCCATTGATCCCCGCGGTATCCCACTGATCCCCGCGGTATCCCACTGATCACCGCAGTAACCCACTGATCCCTGCGGTATCCCACTGATCCCCGCGGTATCCCACTGATCCCTGCGGTATCCCACTGATCCCCGTGGAAACCCACTGATCCCTGCGTTAACCCACTGATCCCCGTGGTAACCCACTGATCCCCGCGGTATCCCACTGATCCTTGCGGTAACCCACTGATCCCCGCGGTATCCCACTGATCCCCGCGGTAACCCACTGATCCCCGCGGTATCCCACTGATCCCTGCGGTAACCCACTGATCGACGTGGTATCCCACTGATCCCCGCGGTACCCCACTGATCCCCACGGTAACCCACTGATCCCCGCGGTAACCCACTGATCCCTGCGGTATCCCACTGATCCCCGCAGTAACCCACTGATCCCTGCGGTAACCCACCGATCCCCGTCGAAACCCACTGATCCCTGCGTTAACCCACTGATCCCCGTGGTAACCCACTGATCCCCGCTGTATCCCACTGTTCCCTGTGGTAACCCACTGATCCCCGCGGTAACCCACTGATCCCCGCGGTAAGCCACTGATCCCCGCGGTATCCCACTGATCCTTGCGGTAACCCACTGATCCCTGCGGTAACCCACTGATCCCCGCGGTAACCCACTGATCCTTGCGGTAACCCACTGATCCCTGCGGTATCCCACTGATCCCCGCGTTACCCACTGATCCCCGCGGTAACCCACTGATCCCCGCGGTATCCCACTGATCCCTGCGGTAACCCACTGATCGACGTGGTATCCCACTGATCCCCGCGGTACCCCACTGATCCCTGCGGTAACCCACTGATCCCCACGGTAACCCACTGATGCCCGCGGTACCCCACTGATCCCCGCGGTAACCCACTGATCCCCGCGGTACCCCACTGATCTCCGCGGTAACCCACTGATCCCCGCGGTACCCCACTGATCCCCGCGGTACCCCACTGATCCCCGCGGTAATGCACTGATCCCCACGGTAACCCACTGATCCCCGCGGTACCCCACTGATCCCCGCGGTACCCCACTGATCCCCGCGGTACCCCACTAGTCACAGCCTGCTGCTTAGAAACAGACCCATTTGTTCCTCCTCTTTGCTTCCTGTCTGCTCACAAGTTTCCTCTCCATCTCAATACACTGCCCACAATCCCATGTCCTTTAAAGTTACACATTGATCTCTTATCTGGGACCTCAAGGAAAATTTTCTGAAAGTCCAAATAAACCACATCCACTGGCTCCCCCTCATCAACTCTGTGAGTTACACCCTATAGAATTCCCATAGATTTGTCAAGGATGAATTCCCTTTTGTAAATCCATGCTAACTGTGTCCAATCCTGCTGCTGTTTTTCCAAATGCTCAGCCACTGAATATTGTATAATGGTGTTTAGCCTTATTCCCCACCTCCCCCCACCCTCACCGATATCAGACTCACTGGGCTGGAATTCCCAGTTTTCTCTCCACCTCCTGTTTTAAACAGTGGGGTTACGTTAACTACCCTCTAATTGATAAGAGCTGTTCCAGAGTCTATAGAACTTTGACAGATGAGCACCATGCTCTCACGATTTCTCAGCCCCTTCCTGAATTGCTCTGGGATGTAGATTATCAGGCTCCTGGGGATTTATTACCCTTTAATTCCCCGATACCATTTCCCTACTAATACTGATTTCCCTCAGTCCCTCACTCTCACTAAGCCCAGCGTTTCTGGGATGTTACCTATATCCTCCTTTGCGAAGACAGAACCAAAGTGTGTATTTAGTGGGTCAGCCATTTCTTACTCCCCATTAGAAACTCCCCTGTTTGTGACTGTAAGGGAGCTACATTACTCTGCACCAATCATCTCTTTTTATTCATTGGTGGGATATGGGCATCACTGGCTGGTCCAGCATTTATTGCCCATCCCTAGTTGCCCCCTTGAGAAGGTGGGGGTGAGCTGCCTCCCAGCTACCTACTGTGGGTTGACCCACAATGCCCTTCGGGAGGGAATTTGTCAAATACATAGCGACACTTTGACAGTTGGCCTGCGTGTCCCCTGAGCTCAGTGTGACACGCTGTTTCTCACCCTCCTCACTAATGTGTTGGAAACGGAGTGACTCCCACTCCTCAGGTCAATTTGTAAGACCCTTCCTTGGATGCAATGCTGTCCGTACTTTGCCTGTAACCATGGTAGGGCCACTTTTCCTGTTTGATTTTTGCACTGGACAAGAATGAGCAAGTCATCCACCTGCTGCTTCAGTGTTTGCCATCGCCTTCCCACTGTATTCCCTTTAAGGAATGCCCCGCCCCAGTTTATCATCACTAGCTCATACCTCACAACCAACAGTGTTCCTTGTTAATTCGATTCAGGATCCTCATCTCAGAATCAGCTGGATGGGGAATTCTATCCTATTATGGTCACTTTTCCTGAAGCAATCTTGCGTACCTGGATGGCCAATCACACCATACCCAGTCGAGGATAGACCCACTCTCAAGGTGGTTCCTCAATGAATTGCTCCAGAAAACCATCCCATGTACACACCAGGAATTCCTCCCCTATGGAATTGTTACTGATTTGATTTCCCCAATCGATGTGCAGATTGAAGTCACCCATAATGACGAATGTTTCTTTATTACATCTTTCTTGTTTGATGTCATTACAAACATCACTTTTACAGTTTGGGGTCTACAACTAACCCCCACTAATTTTTTTACCCATGGTGTTTTTCCATTGTACTCACAGATGTCACATTGTTGGAGCTCATATCCTTCCTCATTATTGCATTAATAGACTCTTTAACTAACAATGCTACCTCACCTCCCTTTCTCTCTGTCCATCCTTCTGAAAAACTGAATACCCCTGGATAGTCAGATTCAGGGACAGAGAGAGAAACTTTGTTATGGAAATGGTCTGCAAAACAAAAAGGGGTTTGGATTGGAATAAGGCAGATTTTAATAAAATATCTCAAGGTCTGACCAAAATAGACTGGTAACAGCTACTTGAGGGTCACTCTACGGCCGCTCTGGGGAGGTGTGTTCAACACGTTCACTTTCTCGTGTGAAATGTCCAACCAGCCCAGAGAACCCAAGCTGGCCAGGAATATTCAGGACTGGCTCAAAAGGTGAAGAGAGGCTTTTAACAAAGGGATTGAAACAGCACGTGCAGGGGGAAGCTGAAGGAAGTAATTAGAAGAGCAAAGAATGAGCATGAGCAGACCCGGGAGGGTAAGATCAGGGAGCAGCCCAAGATATTCTCGTTGTCATCGGAGACTAACAAGTGTGATCGTCTCCGTGTGTCTCTGGCCCTGGGGTCTGTGGGGCCGATGAAGTCAGCCCCATAGCCCCATCTCTCACCGCACATTGGGCAGGTGTTTCCAGGGGCTGGGATTGGACCCTGCTCCTTTTCCAGATTTCCTCTACCTGACAGAATCCTCAAGGAATTGTCTCCCTTCATACAGGAGCTTCCTCCAAGTCGTCACCATGATATTCCATAAGTGTATCGGGGGGAGAGGATCGCCAGGGAATGAGGAGGGTGTGTTAGGGACCAAGGGGGTAATCTGTGCGTGGAGCCACAGGACAGTGGTACAGTTTTATATACATACTTCACATCTGGTTTTACTCGACAGGAAGTGGAGGGGGGTGTAGGTACAGAATTGGAGAAGGGGGACAGAAGGGCCTTGAGCGGTTTGACATTGGGAGTGAGGAGGACTTTAGAGTTTGTTCTGAAGTGTGAACGTTAGAAGATTAAGTCTATAAGGATGCTGCTTAATTGGAACAGCACTTCTTATAACCATAATCAGATTAGTAAATGCATAATCAGATTAGTACTTCCCACATATCTCCCTAAATGATTGTAATAACCCTTTCAGGTCATTTTGATTTCCTTCTGGGAGGTAACTCAATAATTTATCCCTATTTTTGAAAACTTCCTCATTGTCCAATTTAATTTAATTCAGAATCCTCTGAACTTGACTCTTCACTCTGTGCTGTAACCAGTAATACATTCCCCTTTTCCTTTCCTTCCATTTTCAAAATACCTTTTGAGCATATTCACATGACGCACTCTGTGAGGCTTCTTTCTATCTGGTGCTCTTATCAAATAATGCAACTCACTCAATCTCCTTTCCATTTAATAAGGTCTACTAAACCTTGCCTTTAAAGGTTCACCTACCTAATATGCAGTCTCTGAATTCTCATTCACAAATTTCTCCTTAATTAATTTCAGTGGTCCTCTCACCTCATGATTCTGGGGGAACTTGCCCCACCCACTCAGGCTGCTTATATTGTTCCAACTTTAAAAAACACCCCAAGGCCTCACAGGCTGTTACTTAGTTGGCTTTGAGCAGACCACTCAGTAGCTCTGTCTCAACCTTTGTTCACAAAAAAAAGACTGAATACACGTGTTAAAGCCACTGTATCATCAAAGATGGGATTGTCCTGGAGGGAGTGCAGAGGGAGATCCACCAGGATACTCCCTGGGATGGAGTATCTCCGTGATGGAGAGAGGCTGGATAAGCTCGGGCTGGTTTCTTTAGAGCCAGGAAGGCTGAGGGGGGGACTGATGGAGGTGTGTAAGATAACGAGGGGCATGGACTGGGTGGGGAAAGAACAGCTACTCCCCCTGGTTAAAGGGTCAGTAACAAGGGAGCATCATTTGAAAGTGAAAGGCAGGAGGTCCGGGGGGATTTGAGGAAGAACATTTTCACCCAGATGGTGGGAATGGGGGTGGGGGGGGGGGGTCTGGAGTGCACTGCCTGGGAGGGCCGGGGGGGGCGGTTTGAGGCAGGAATCCTCACACCCTTTATAAAGGACACAGAGAGCACTCGAGGTGTTAGAACAAGGCAATGGGCTGAGTGTGGAAAAGTGGAATAGTGTGAGTACATCAGCCCAGACTTGATGGGCCGAAAGGGCTCGGGGTTGTCCAGTAGTACCACCAGCTGAGATCCCAGTCTGGGCACTTTTTGGAGTAGGTCCACCGTAAACAACACCAGCATCCTCCCGCTCCCCACCTTTCCAAATCCCCACTTTGTGTACTTTGAGAATTTCTGCAGTGCATCTTTGAGATGGTACACGCTGCTGCTACTGAGTGTTGGTGGTGGAGAGAGTGGACGTGGTGCCAATGAAGCAGGGCTGCTTTGTCCTGGAAGGTGTGGAGCGCCTTGAGTGTTGCTGGAGTGTGTGTGAATGCTTGCCATTAGCTGAGTATAAATACCAGTGCTGCCTGGGATGTTCCCCACTCGCTAAGGGAACTGAAGCAGTGGCTGTATCTTCCTTGTTCTCTGTCGGTTTGGTATTTTGTGATGTTCTGGTGTTTTTAATCTCGCCTGCAGGTTCCTGGAGTTCAGTGACTGGTCTCTCAGCACCAACGCTGCTGTCTGTCCTACCTGTGGTTGCAGTCTCCATAATCCTCACAGCAAGAGCCAGGCCCAGCATATCCCCAACAGGCCAGACGCCAACAGCATCAGATTGTAAAAGATGGAGGGGACGGCAACTACAGTGTACAGAACCGGGAACGTAGTTTCAGGTTAGAAAGGAGTGATACAGACAGAGGGAGAGAGAGAGATAGACAGAGAGAGATACCGACAGAGAGAGGGATACAGACAGAGAGAGGGAGAGAGAGAGAGATACCGACAGAGAGAGGGATACAGAGAGAGAGAGAGAGAGATACCGACAGAGAGAGATACCGACAGAGAGAGGGATACAGAGAGAGAGAGGGAGAGAGAGAGAGATACCGACAGAGGGAAAGAGGGATACCGACAGAGGGAGAGATACAGACAGAGAGAGGGATATAGACAGAGAGAGAGATACAGACAGAGGGAGATACAGAGAGAGAGAGAGAGAGATACAGAGAGAGAGAGAGAGTGATACAGACAGAGACAGAGGGTGAGAGTGAAAGAGGGAGGCAGGGGGAGAGAGAGACCTTGCCCAGAATTGTTATAGCACAGAAAGGGCACCTGGCCCACTGGCTTGCTTTACACAAGTCTCATTAGGTATATTGGCACAGAGAGAGAGAGAGATACAGACAGAGAGAGGGATACAGACAGACAGAGATATATACAAACAGAGAGAGGGATACAGAGAGAGAGAGAGAGAACAACAAGAGAGAGAGAGTAGGAGAGAACAGTAGTGGAGAGTGACAGAGAGAAGGACACAGAGACAGAGAGGGAGATTGTCTCAGTGTTTGTAAGAGAAGGGCCTGGGGAGAAACAGGGAGTATGGTGGGATCTAGCTGTCACAGTGCTTTGGGGCTGTCCTGTTGGAGTGGGGGTTTTATTTAAAAAGGGGCTGCAAGAGAGTTCCCTTTAGCGTAGAGGGAGGGAGTGAACAAGAGAGGGCCAGAGTAGGTTGGAAAGATGGTTCCACCAGGGTCAAGCAGTAAAGCCCACATGTGTCTCTCCACTGTGGTGATTCTCAGCAGTATGGCCATCATAGACAGTTACCTGATTCAGCAAAGCCAAGGGCCCCGCAAACTGGGCGCTGGCATCATGGTAATGGTGGGCGATGTCTGCTTTCTCATAGCTCTGCGCTACACCGTGGTCTGGGTCAGTGCTGAGGTCAAGACAGCGAAACGAGGCCACACCATGATACTCTGGTTCCTCTACATCTTTGTGCTGGAGATCAAACTCTACTTTGTCTATCAGAACTACAAGGCTGACCGCAGGAGCCTGAGCTGGTTGGCCAGGAAAGCCCTCACCCTGGTGTTGTCGGTCTGCGTGCCAGCCCTCTACCTCCTCCTGGTGGCTGTCGATCGTATGGAACATCTGAAGGCCTCGAGAAAGAAGGAGGAGCTGAGGAGCCAGTTGCTGTGGGTGGTGGCTGATCTGCTTGACATGTTGGACGTTCAAGCCAATCTGTGGGAGCCCCAGAAGAAAGGGCTCCCCCTGTGGGCAGAGGGCTTGATGTTCTTCTACTGTTACATTCTGCTCCTGATCCTGCCTTGTGTCTCCCTCAGTGAGATCAGCATGCAAGGTGCTCACATCCTGCCTCACAAGATGATGCTCTACCCCATCCTCAGCTTCATCTCCATCAACATCATCACCACCCTCATCCGAGGGAGCAACTTGTTCTTCTTCAGTGATGCCAGGGCCTCAGGCATCTTCATGGGTAAGAACGTGCTCGCGATTGCCCTCAAGATCTGCACCTTTGTCCAGTGCAGGAAGAGAGTCCCTGATGTTGGTCCAGCTCCAAATCCTGAGCTACACCGGGACATGACCACCTCTTACGTCTCTGGGAACTTCCTGCCCCTCGATGCGACGTGGCCAATCCCACACGCAGCAACGTTGGGGGGCCCAGGCACTGGGAATACGTGATACCTGCTCCCAGCAACCAGCCCTCCCTGACCCCACACTGCCATGTCACTGCTCTGGGATACCTGTGACAGGCAGCTTCCCCACCCACCCACCCCCCCCTTTCCACTCCCCCTTTCCCTCCCAGACTGAGCACCAACTGGGCCTTCAACCATTCCCCTCCCTCTCCCTACACTCATCAAAGTTCACCATGACACCAATTTGCTGTCCTCACCCCATCTCCGCCCTCACCTTCCCCCCTTCATCCCCATCCCACTCCACTCCCTCACCTACACTCCCTCACCCATCCCACTCCACTCCCTCACCTTCCCCCCTTCATCCCCATCCCACTCCATTCCCTCACCTTCCCCCTTCATCCCCATCCCACTCCATTCCCTCACCTTCCCCCCTTCATCCCTATCCCACTCCACTCCCTCACCTTCCCCTCCTCACCCCATCCCACTCCACTCCCTCACCTCCCAACTCCCAACTGCTGAAGGGGAGCATGGACTTCAGGAATGACTGAGGAATCTCGCACCCCATCCCTGGCCCAGCCAGGGACAGGAGATAGGGAGGGGTCTCCCTTTGTGCTTTCCCTGAGTGATCTACAGCCAGTTTAAACACTTGTGGAAGTGGATTGCCTTGCTATCTCCTCAGATAAACACAGCAAGCTCCCAGCAACAGGAAGGAAACCAATGGACAGAATTGTTAAACATTGGTCAGACCAAAGATGGCGTTAGTACCAGTTCACAATTCCCCAGATCAATGGCTGACACAGAGACCTTTTAAAAAAAATGTATATTTTGTAAGAGGGAACTGTTTTCCTGCATTGCTTAATAAACTAAGATGGGGATATATATCACTTATCGTTGGTGTTATTACCCAGAGTGTTACATTGTGCTGTGGCAGAGTCTCAGGATGCTCTGTTTTCACACCGACCTTTGGAAATGCCCCAGGGAGAACAGGCCAGGGTCCCCACTCTCCTAACCTATGGTCCAGGAAGGATTCAGAACCACTGGAGTAGGCAAGGAAACTCCCGAGAGATTGGCTGGGGCTCACGACGAGGAAGTAGGCTTGAAGGGACATGGGTGTCACTGGTTGCTCCTGCTGTAGGTAGACCCACAGTGCCCTGAGGGAGGGAATTCCAGGATTCTGACCTAGTGACACTGCAGGAACGGTAAGATATTTCGCAGTCAGGATGGGGAGGGTTTCGGAGGGGAACTTGCACGGACTGGTGTTCCCAAGTATCTGCTGCCCTTGTCCTTCTAGATGGAGAAAGGTCAGTACTGAGGGAACATTGGACTGTTGTCGTTCCAGAATGAAGGGACACTCATTTAAAATAAAGATGTATGGGTGGCATGGTGGCACAGTGGTTAGCACTGCTGCCTCACAGCGCCAGGGACCCGGGTTTAATTCCCGCCTCAGGCGACTGACTGTGTGGAGTTTGCACATTCTCCCTGTGTCTGCGTGGGTTTCCTCTGGGTGCTCCGGTTTCCTCCCACAGTCACAAAGGTGTGCAGGTCAGGTGAATTGGCCGTGCTAAATTGCCCGTAGTGTTAGGTAAGGGGTAAATGTAGGGGCATGGGTGGGTTGCGCTTCGGCGGGACGGTGTGGACTTGTTGGGCCGAAGGGCCTGTTTCCACACTGTAATGTAATCTAATCTAATCTATATCCCTGGTGGTGGGGTCCGTTTGGAGGTGGCGGAAATGACGGCGGATGTTACGTTGTACATGGAGGTTGGTGGGATGGTAGGTAAGGACCACCCCACTCCGACCTATCACCCTCACCTTGACCTCCTTCCACCTATCGCATTCCCGACGCCCCTCCCCCAAGTCCCTCCTCCCTACCTTTTATCTTAGCTTGCTGGACACACTTTCCTCATTCCTGAAGAAGGGCTTATGCCCGAAACGTCGATTCTCCTGTTCCCTGGATGCTGCCTGACCTCCTGCGCTTTTCCAGCAACACATTTCCAGCTCTGATCTCCAGCATCTGCAGACCTCACATTCTCCTCGGAGAGTTAAATTAGGACCAATCAAGGATAGTAGTGGGAAGTTGTGTGTGGAGTCAGAGAAGATAGGGGAAGCACTAAATACATTTTTTTCAACAGTGTTTACTATAGAAAATGAAAATGTTGGCGAGGAAGATACAGAGATACTTGCATCTAGACTAGAAGAGATTGAGGTTCACAATGAAGAGGTATTCAAAATACTGCAGAGCGTGAAAATAGACAAGTCCCCTGGGCCGGATGGGATTTTTCCCAGGATCCTCTGGGACGCCAGGGAGGAGATTGCCGAGCCTTTGGCATTGATCTTTAAATCGTCGTTGTCTACAGGAATAGTGCCAGAAGACTGGAGGATAGCAAATGTGGTTCCCCTGTTCAAGAAGGGGAGTAGAGACCCGTGAGCCTTACTTCAGTTATTGGTAAAGTGTTGGAAAAGGTTATAAGAGATAGGATTTATAACTATCTAGAAAAGAATAATCTGACCAGGGACAGTCAGCACGGTTTTGTGAAGGGTAGGTCGTGCCTAAAGAATCTTATTGAGTTTTTTGACAAAGTGACCAAACAGGTAGATGAGAGTAAACCGGTTGATGTGGTGTATATGGGTTTCGATAAGGCGTTCGATTCAGTTCCCCACAGTAGGCTATTGTACAAAATGCGGAGGAATGGGATTGTGGGAGACATAGCCGTTTGGATCAGTAATTGGCTTGCTGAAAGAAAACAGAGGGTTGTAGTTAATGGAACGTGTTCATCCTGGAGTCCAGTTACTAGCGGCGTACCGCAAGGGTCGGTGTTGGGTCCACTGCTGTTCATCATTTTTATAAATGACCTGGATGAGGGCGTAGAAGGGTGGGTTAGTAAATTTGCAGATGACACTAAGGTCAGTGGAGTTGTGGATAGTGACGAAGGATGTTGTAGGTTACAGAGAGGCATAGATAAGCTGCAGAACTGGGCTGAGAGGTGGCAAATGGAGTTTAATGCGGACAAGTGTGAGGTGGTACACTTTGGTTGGAGTAACCGGAATGCAAAGTACTGGGCTAATGGTAAGATTATTGGGAGTGTAGATGAGCAGAGAGATCTCGGTGTCCAGGTACACAGGTCCTTGAAAGTTGCCACCCAGATTGACAGAGTTGTTAAGAAGGCACACAGTGCTTTAGCTTTTATTAATACAGGGATTGAGTTCCGGAACCATGAGGTTATGCTACAGCGGTACAAAACACTGGTGCGGCCGCACTTGGAGTATTGTGTACAGTTCTGGTCACCGCATTATAAGAAGGATGTGGAAGCTTTGGAAAGGGTGCAGAGGAGATTTACTAGGATATTGCCTGGTATGGAAGGAAGGTCTTACGAGGAAAGGCTGAGGGACTTGCGGCTGTTTTCGTTAGAGAGAAGGTTGAGAGGTGACTTAATAGAGACATATAAGATAATCAGAGGGTTAGATAGGCTGGACAGTGAGAGTCTTTTTCCAAGTATGGTGACAGTGAGCACGAGGGGGCGTTGCTTTAAATTGTGGGGTGATAGATATAGGTCAGATGTCAGAGGTAGTTAATTTACTCAGAGAACGCCTCATCTTCTGCCTGGGAACCCTCCAACCACAAGGGATGAACTCAGATTTCTCCAGTTTCCTCATTTCCCCTCCCCCCACCTTGTCTCAGTCAAATCCCCCGGATTCAGCATCGCCTTCCTAAACTGCAATCTTCTTCCCGACCTCTCCGCCCCCACCCCACTCCGGCCTATCACCCTCACCTTGACCTCCCTCCACCTATTGCATTTCCAAAGCCCATCCCCAAGTCCCTCCTCCCTACCTTTTATCTTAGCCTGCTGGACACACTTTCCTCATTCCTAAAGAAGGGCTTATGCCCGAAACGTCGATTCTCCTGCTCCCTGGATGCTGCCTGACCTGCTGCGCTTTTCCAGTAACACATTTGCAGCTTTTACTCAGAGAGTAGTAAGGGTATAGAATGCTTAGCCTGCAACGGTAGTAGATTCGCCAACTTTAAGTACATTTAAGTCGGCATTGGACAGGCATATGGATGTACGTGGAATAGTGTAGGTTAGATGGGCTTCAGATTGGTATGACAGATCGGCACAATACCGAGGGCTGAAGGGCCTGTACTGCACTGTAATGTTCTCTGTTCTATGATTTGGATGTGAGCATAAGAGGTACAGTTAGTAAGTTTGCAGATGACACCAAAATTGGAGGTGTAGTGGACGGCGAAGAGGGTTACCTCAGATTACAACAGGATCTGGACCAGATGGGCCAATGGACTGAGAAGTGGCAGATGGAGTTTAATTCAGATAAATGCGAGGTGCTGCATTTTGGGAAAGCAAATCATAGCAGGACTTATACACTTAATGGTAAGGTCTTAGGGAGTGTTGCTGAATAAAGAGACCTTGGAGTGCAGGTTCATAGCTCCTTGAAAGTGGAGTCGCAGGTAGATAGGATAGTGAAGAAGGCGTTTGGTATGCTTTCCTTTATTGGTCAGAGTATTGAGTACAGGAGTTGGGAGGTCATGTTGCGGCTGTACAGGACATTGGTTAGGCCACTGTTGGAATATTGCATGCAATTCTGGTTTCCTTCCTATCGGAAAGATGTTGTGAAACTTGAAAGGGTTCAGAAAAAATTTGAAAAGATGTTGCCAGGGTTGGAGGATTTGAGCTAAAGGGAGAGATTGAACAGGCTGGGGCTGTTTTCCCTGGAGCGTCGGAGGCTGAGGGATGACCTTATAGAGGTTTATAAAACCATGAGGGGCATGGATAGGGTAAATAGACAAAGTCTTTTCCCTGGGGTCAGGGAGTCCAGAACTAGAGGGCATAGGTTTAGGGCGAGAGGGGAAAGATATAAAAGAGACCTAAGGGGCAACTTTTTCACACAGAGGGTGGTACGTGTATGGAATGAGCTGTCAGAGGATGTGGTGGAGGCTGGTACAATTGCAACATTTAAGAGGCATTTGGATGGGTATATGAATAGGAAGGGTTTGGAGGGATATGGGCTGGGTGTGGGCAGGTGGGACTATATTGGGTTGGGATATCTGGTCAGCATGGACGGGCTGGACCGAAGGGTCTGTTTCCGTGCTGTACATCTCTATGACTCTATGACTGTAAACGGAGCTCCCGCAGGGATATTGAATGGGCACTGATCTGGCAAATGAAGTATAATGTGGGAAAATGTCCAAAAGGTAGTGACGAGAAGTGCTGTGGGATCTGAGTGTCCGAGTGCATGGGTCCCAGAAGGTGAATCTACAGGGACAGCAAGAGACCAGGAAAGCTGAGAGAACGTGCTGGTCTATAGTGAGGGGGAATTAAATCCAAGAGTAGGGAGGTTATCCCTCAGTTCCCCAGGGTATTGGGGAGCCTGCACCTGGATTACTGGGTAGAGTACTGGGCAGTGTACCGACAGAAGGATGTTAATGTGCAGGAAGCAGTTCAGAGAAGGACTATTGCACTAAGGACTGGAATGGGTGGGTTGCGCTCTGAGGAAAGGTTAGACAGGCTCAGCCCGTATCCTCGGGAGTTTAAACAGTCAGAGGGGGCTGATCGGGACCATATAAAATCCTCAGGGGGCTTCACCAGGTGGATGTGGAAAGGAGGGTTCCTCCTCTGGAAGACTCTCCAACTCGGGTCATAGTTTAATAATAAAGGAATCACCGACTTCAAACAGAGATGAGGAAGCATTTATTTTTCTTAAACGTTTGCGAGTCTTTAGAATTCACGTCCTTAATGTAGAATCCTTAAATATTTTGAACACAGAGGTAGATAGATTCTTGATGGTCAGGGATATGCAGCGATGTCAGGTTGATGCCGGTGTGATCTTATTGAGTGGTGGAACATGTTGATATGATTGTACACATTTGACAGGGTGATTGCTTGTAGTGGCCTTCTGAACGCTGCCCCTCAATTCTGCCTTGGAGTATCCCCACTTGGTTACCATGGGATAATCGATTTCCTCTTGCAAAGATCTGTTTTGAAGAATTATATTCAGGAGGACTTTAAAAACGGAGCAGCTGATCTGAGCTGGGGATTGGATTGCCAAAAAGGGAAAGGTATTGCATCTTGATGGGTTCTCAGGAATTCTTTGAATAAGCTCGCAAAATGTCAGATGAAAGATTTATTGCACATCAATAAAAGTGAACTTCTGCAACTCAATCCTCAAGTACTCAGGGTAAATTCATTTTCACATGAATAAATATTCATTATCAAGATGGTTCAAAATACAATGTTATTACTCACTACCTCAACTTGTATTTGATACAGAGAAGTTGAGAATTTTCAGAGGGGCAGCCAGTGATGGGTGGGGTACCGCAGGGTTCACTGCTGGTATTCCCCAGCTGTTCACTAAAAACATTAACCATTTGGATGGAGGAACTGGATGCAATATCCCCAAATGTGCAGATGACACTGAGCCGGGTGGCAGTGTGTGCAGGGTGGCAGGACGGTGGTAACAGACTACAGGGGGACTTGCCCAGACTGGCTGAGTGGGCACATACTCAGCAAATGCAATCCCATGTGGATCAATGTGAGGTTCTCCACTTTGGTCACAAAAACAGGAAGGCAGATTATTCTCTGAATGGGGGCAGTTTAGGAAAAGGGGAGGGAGGCAGTGAGACCTGGGTGTCATGGTGGGACAGTCACTGAGGGGTGGCGTGTAGGTGCAGTGGGCAGTGAGGAACGCTAATGGCACACTGGCCTCCATAGTGAGAGGGTTGGACTACCGGAGTAAGGATGTCTTGCTGCAGTTAGACAGGGCCGTGGTGAGGCCACACCTTGAGTGTTGTGGGCAGTTTTGGTCTCCGAGTCTGAGGAGGGACATTCTTGCTCCTGAGGGAGTCCAGTGAAGGTTCCCCAGACTGATTCCCGGGATGGAAGGAATGACCATAAGACCATAAGACATAGGAGCGGAAGTAAGGCCATTCGGCCCATCGAGTCCACTCCGCCATTCAATCATGGCTGATGGGCATTTCAACTCCACTTACCCGCATTCTCCCCGTAGCCCTTAATTCCTTGTGAAATCAAGAATTTATCAATTTCTGCCTTGAAGACATTTAGCGTCCCGGCCTCCACTGAGCTCTGCGGCAATGAATTCCACAGGCCCACCACTCTCTGGCTGAAGAAATGTCTCTGCATTTCTGTTCTGAATTTACCCCCTCTAATTCTAAGGCTGTGTCCACGGGTCCTAGTCTCCTCGCCTAACGGAAACAATTTCCTAGCGTCCACCCTCTCCAAGCCATGTATTATCTTGTAAGTTTCTATTAGATCTCCCCTTAATCTTCTAAACTCCAATGAATACAATCCCAGGATCCTCAGCCGTTCCTCGTATGTTAGACCTACCATTCCAGGGATCATCCGTGTGAATCTCCGCTGGACACGCTCCAGTGCCAGTATGTCCTTCCTGAGGTGTAGGGACCAAAACTGGACACAGTACTCCAAATGGGGCCTAACCAGAGCTTTATAAAGTCTCAGTAGCACAACGGTGCTTTTATATTCCAACCCTCTTGAGATAATTGACAACATTGCATTCGCTTTCTTAATCACGGACTCAACCTGTATGTTTACCTTTAGAGAATCTTCGACTAGCACTCCCAGATCCCTTTGTACTTTGGCTTTACAAATTTTCTCACCATTTAGAAAGTAGTCCATGCTTGTATTCTTTTTTCCAAAGTGCAAGACCTCGCATTTGCTCACATTGAATTCCATCAGCCATTTCCTGGACCACTCTTCCAAACTGTCTAGATCCTTCTGCAGCCTCCCCACTTCCTCAGTACTACCTGCCTGTCCACCTAACTTCGTATCATCGGCAAACTTCGCTAGAATGCCCCCAGTCCCTTCATCCAGATCATTAATATATAATGTAAACAGCTGTGGCCCCAATACTGATCCCTGCGGGGCACCGCTTGTCACCGGCTGCCATTCCGAAAAAGAACCTTTTATCCCAACTCTCTGCCTTCTGTCAGACAGCCAATCCTCAATCCATGCCAGTAGCTTACCTCGAACACCATGGGTCCTCACGTTGCTCAGCAGCCTCCCGTGTTGCACCTTATCAAAGGCCTTTTGGAAGTCTAGGTAGACCACATCCACTGGGTTTCCCCGGTCTAACCTACTTGTCACCTCTTCAAAGAACCCCAACAGGTTTGTCAGGCTTGACCTCCCTTTACTAAATCCATGTTGACTTGTTCTAATCCGACCCTGCTCTTCCAAGAATTTAGAAACCTCATCCTTAATGATGGATTCTAGAATTTTACCAACAACCGAGGTTAGGCTAATTGGCCTATAATTTTCCATCTTTTGTCTTGATCCTTTCTTGAACAAGGGGGTTACAACAGCGATCTTCCAATCATCCGGAACGTTCCCTGACTCCAGTGACTTTTGAAAGATTACAACCAATGCCTCCGCTATTTCCTCAGCCACCTCCCTCAGAACTCGAGGATGTAGCCCATCGGGCCAGGAGATTTATCAATTTTAAGACCATTTAGCTTTTCTAGCACTTTCTCTTTTGTAATGGCAACCATACTCAACTCAGCCCCCTGACTCCCTTTAATTGTTGGAATATTACTCATGTCTTCCACTGTGAAGACCGATGCAAAGTACTTATTAAGTTCTCCTGCTATTTCCTTATCTCCCATCACTAGGCTTCCAGCATCAGTTTGAAGTGGCCCAATGTCTACTCTTGCCTGTCGTTTGTTTCTTATGTATTGAAAGAAACTTTTACTATCATTTCTAATATTACTGGCTAGCCTACCTTCATACTTGATCCTCTCCTTCCTTATTTCTCTCTTTGTTATCCTCTGTTTGTTTTTGTAGCCTTCCCAATCTTCTGATTTCCCAGTGCTCTTGGCCACTTTATAGGATCTCTCTTTTTCTTTCATAGATTTCCTGACTTCCTTTGTCAGCCATGGCTGTCTAATCCCTCCCCGAATAATCTTTCTCTTCTTGGGGATGAACCTCTGTACAGTGTCCTCAATTTTACCCACAAACTCCTGCCATTGTTGCTCTATTGTCTTCCCTGCTAGGCTCTGCTTCCAGTCTATTTTCGTCAGTTCTTCTCTCATGCCCTCATAATTACCTTTATTTAACTGTAACTGTATTTGACATATGAGGAAAGGCTGGATTGACTGGGCTTGTACTCTCTGGGATTTAGAGGAATGAGGAGGGAGATCTCATAGAAACATAGAAAATCCTGATGGGACAGGACAGGCGAGATGGAGAAAGAATGTTCCCGATGTTGGCCAAGGGGGGGGGGGGGGGGGGCACAGTCTGGGAATAAGGGAAACCATCCAGGACGGAGATGGGGAAGAATGTCATCCCTCAGGGAGTTGGGACCCTGTGGAATTCTCTCCCACAGGAAGCTGTTGGGGCCAGTCCATCAGATAGATTCAGGAGGGAGCTGGACATGATTCTTCCAGCTCAAGGGGTATAGGGAGAGGGCGGGAATGGGATCCTGAGATTGCATGGTCAGCCAGGATCACATCGAATGGTGGGGCCGGACCAACCAACCCAACCACCCTGTGGCCCAACACTTTAACTCCCCCTCCCATTCCACCAAGGACATGCATGTCTTTGGACTCCTCCATCGCCAGACCATGGCAACACGACGGTTGGAGTAAGAGCGCCTCATCTTCCGCCTAGGAACCCTCCAATCACAAGGGATACACTCGGATTTCTCCAGTTTCCTCATTTCCCCTCCCCCCACCTTGTCTCAGTCAAATCCCTCGAACTCAGCACCGCCTTCCTAACCTGCAATCTTCTTCCCGACCTCTCCGCCCCCACCCCAGTCTGACCTATCACCCTCACCTTGACCTCTTTCCACCTATCACATTCCCAACGCCCCTCCCCCAAGTCCCTCCTCCTTACCTTTTATCTTAGCCTGCTGGACACACTTTCCTCATTCCTGAAGAAGGGCTTATGCCCGAAACGTCGATTCTCCTGTTCCCTGGATGCTGCCTGACCTGCTGCGCTTTTCCAGCAACACATTTTCAGCTCTGATTTAACTCTGGTCATTCTTTTATTCCTGACATACCTATGGAAAGCCTTAGGGTTAACCCTGATCCTATCCGCCAACAACTTCTCATGTCTCCTCCTGGCTCTTCCGAGCTCTCTTTTTAGGTCTTTCCTGACTTCCTTGTAACCCTCAAGTGCCCTGAGTTTTCACATTTTGTCCGAACATAAGCCTTCTTCTTGACCAGCAATTCCACTTCCTTAGTAAACCACGGCTCCCACGTTCTACAGCTTCCTCCTTGCCTGACAGGTACATACTTATCTAGGACACACAGGAGCTTTTCCTTGAATAAGCTCCTCATTTTTAATGTGCTCATCCCCTGCAGTTTTCTTCCCCATTCTACACTTCCTAAAGCTTTCCTAATTGCATCGTAATTTCCTTTCCCCCAGCTGTAATTCTTGCTCGGTAACACCTATCCCTTTCCATCACTAAAGTAAACCTGACAGAATTGTGATCGCTATCGCCAAAATGCTCACCTACTTCCAAGTCTAACACCTGGCCAGGCTTGTTACCCAGTACTAAATCTAAAGTGGCTTCGCCCCTTGTAGGCCTGTCTACATACTGTGTCAGGCAGCCCTCCTGCACACACTGGACAAAAACTGACCCATCTATAGAACTCGTACTATAGTGTTCCCAGTCAATATTTGGATTGTTGAAGTCTCCCATGACAACTACCCTGTCTCTCTCACTCCTATCGAGAATCATCTTTGCTATCCTTTCCTCTACATCTCTGGGACTATTCGGAGGCCAATAGAAAGCTCCCAGCATGGTGACTTCTCCTTTCCTGTTTCTAACCTTAGCCCATACTACCTCAGTTAATGAGTCTCCAGACATCCTTTCTACAACTGTAATATTGGCCCTGATCAACAATGCCACACCTCCCCCTCTTTTACAATCTTCTCTGTTCTTACTGAAACATCTGAATCCTGGAACCTGCAACAGCCATTCCTGTCCCTGCTCTATCCATGTCTCCGTAATGGCCACAACATCGAAGTCCCAGGTACCAACCCACCCTGCCAGTTCACTCACTTTATTTCAGATGCTCCTCTCGTTGAAGTAGACACACTTCAAACCAGGTTCTCGCTTGCCAGTGGCAGATACTTGATTTTGGAATCATTTATGTAAATGACAAAATGTAGAGTGCCCAGCACCAATCCTTGTGGCACTCCACTGGTCATAGGCCTCCAGTCTGAAAAACAACCCTCCACCACCACCCTCTGTCTTCTACCTTTGACCCTGTTCTGTATCCAAATGGCTAGTTCTCCCTGTATTCCATGAGATCTAACCTTGCTAATCAGTCTCCCATGGGGAACCTTGTCGAACGTCTTGCTGAAGTCCATATAGATCACATCTACCGCTCTGCCCTCATCAATCGTCTTTGTTACTTCATCAAATAACTCACACAAGTTTGTGAGACATGATTTCCCACACACAAAGCCATGTTGACTATCCTGAATCAGTCCTTGCCTTTCCAAATACATGTACATCCTGTCCCTCAGGATTCCCTCCAACAACTTGCCCACCACTGAGGTCAGGCTCACCGGTCTATAGTTCCCTGGCTTGTCTTTACCACCCTTCTTAAACAATGGCACCACATTTGCCAACCTCCAGTCTTCCAGCACCTCACCTCTTCATAACTCACTATCCTACCTACCAGCGCTATCAGCAAGTTTAGCTCCATATCGTCCCTCCCTTTAGCAAAATGATGTATATAAATTGTAAAAAGTTGAAGCATTGCCAACCTTTTAGTAATGCTTTGCTGTTATTTAGTTTCTGTCCAAACTTCGAATTTTCCACCTATCTGAACACAACTGTATATATTTTGTTTGAGTGTGGTACTACCTTTGATTTTTATAAAATTAATCTTGGATAGCAGGTCCATCTCTTAACCCTTGAACCCGTTACCAATCAAGAACCTCTCTATCTCTGTCTCAAAGACACTCAGTGACCTGACCTCCAGAGCTGTCTGTGGCAACAGGGTCCACAGATTCCCCACTCTCCGGCTGAAGAAATTCCTCCTCATCTCCGTTTGAAGGGTCATCCCTCCACTCTGAGGCTCCGCCCACAGGTCTGAGTATCTCCCGCTAAAGTTATAAAGTCATAGTCACACAGCATGGAAACAGACCCTTTGGTCTGACTAGTCTGTGTCGACTATAATCCTAAGGTAAACTAATCCCACCTGCCTGCTCAATTTTCTTTAATTCCTCCCTCCCTTCCTTCCTAATTCCCTGAATTATAGCCATTTCTGGGATCTTACTCTCATCCACATTCTCCAAGACCAACACTTACTTTGTAAACTCTTTTCCTTCCTAAGTATCTATCAAAAATCTTACTATCTATTCCTTCATTTCTATCCAGCTCTCTTTTGCACTCAAAGATTAATAAGGAAGGGGAAATATAAATCATCCTTTGCTGCTTTCAGACCTGCCATCCAACACTGAACGAACAAATACTTTGTATTGAATTTAGAGAATATCTTTAACTTTTTTAGCTACCCACAAGTAGTCAGTCCTACCCCTTGGAATTTTTCATTCTCATTTATTGCATATTCAGGAAAAGTATCTTTAAAATCTGCCACTACATCTTGAACGACTTATTCCCTTAGCCTGGGCCCACTCCTGCCTGCTCTCAAGTTAGAAGTAAGATTCAATTTTATTCTGATTACTGTGTCCTCTGCTCCTTCCTAATCAGGACATGAATGAATCTGATCTCGGTGCACTATACCAGGTCTTGTACAAACTGCTGTGTCAGTTCTAAAATATCACAAGAAACTATCCGGAAAACCGTCAGGGTCCTTTTACTGATCTGATGTTTGAAATCTATACGTGGATGAAAATCCCCAATGATCATCACTGTACACGTCCTTATTTCTGGCTTCCTTCACTCCATCCTACTGGGGGTTTACTGTTCAGGGATTGATACACACTCCCAAAAGGGACTTCTTGCCTTTACTATTTCTCATCTTGACCCAACCTTCCTCTTGTTTTCCTAAACGTAAGTCATCCATCCCTCACTGTTCACTGGTGCAATACAGACATCACTGCAACTTTTTAAAAAATATATTCCTGATGTTCCTAAATGTCCTGGACCCTTCAACATTCAGTTTGCGATCTAGGTCACCCCAATGTCTCCATCACACCTATCGTCTTGTAGGTAGTTTGCTCCAAATGTGATCTGCATTTGTATTCAGGGTTTTTTCTGACAGATGTACTTTTATGAATTGTTTTATTATTGCACATATTAATGTCACTACTTCATGGTTTATTATATCTTGCTAAATTTTATCCCTTGCCCCCACGATTTGGTTAAAAGCCCTGGGAAACCCCATCTCCAAACCCACTCTCTCCAGGATTCTGTACGTTTCAGTCAGATTCCCCAGCGCCCTTCCAAACTCCAAGTATACATCTAGAATCCTCAACCGCTCCTCAAATGACAATGCTCTTTGTTCATCCCCCCAGGGTCATTCTTGTAAACCTCCCCTGGGCTTCTTCCAACACCAGTATGTCCTTCCTTAGATACAGGCCCCAAAGCTGCTCACAATGTGGTCTGACCAGACTCTTATCCAGCCTCAGCAGTACATCCCCGCTCTTGTGTTCTAACCCTCTGAAAACGAATGCATTTGCCATCCTAACTGCCAACTGAACCTGCACGTTAACCTGAGGGGTATCCTGAACTGGTACTCCCAAGTCCGTTTGTGCTTCAGAATTCCAAAGCTTTTCCCCATTTAGGAAATACTCTGGGTACCTACTTTCTGACCAGAAACCAAAGCCTATATCAGCCCCTTACTATACTCGACGTACACTTATAACACTGTGGCCAAACTTCATCCAAACACCATCTACACGTTCACCGATGACACCATCGTTGTAGAGCAGATCTCAAACAACGATAAGACAGAATATAGGACCAATGCCAGCGAAATAAAAGAGGCGGTCATTGACTTTAGGAAGTGTAGTAGAGGACACACCCCTGTCAGTATCAATGGGTGCTGAGGTGGAGGTGATCAACTGCTTCAAGTTCACAGGAGTAAAGATCACCAACAATTTTTCCTAGATCATTCACATTGATGCTACAGTCAAGAAAGCACAGCAATGCCTCTACTCCCTCAGAAGGATAAGGAAATGCAGCCTGTCCACAATGCCCCTTACCAGTTTTTATAGATGCACCATAGAAAGCATCCTATCTGAACACTCCACAGCTCGGGATGGCAATTGCTCTGCCCAAGATCGCAAGAAATTACAGAGAGTTGTGAACGCAGCAAGTCCATCATGAAAACCAGTTTTACGTACAATGACTCCATCTATACTTCCCCCCACACAACACAACCAAATACCCTTCCCAACCCGGGTATACCCTTCCACCCTCTTCCACTGGGCAGAAGGTACAACAGTTTGAAAACACGTACCAACAGATTTAAGGACAGCTTCTTCCCCGTTGTTATTGGAATTCTGAATGGACCGCTCAGATTTTAACTGAAATGTTGATCTTGCTGTGCGTGTACCTTCTCTGCAGCTGTAATGATGGATTCTTTGCTCAGTTCTATTCCCCTAATGGTGTGATCTTCCTGTACTACACACAGAATGACACCTTTCACTGTACCCAGGTGCACGTGACAATAATAAGTCAAGCTCAGTGAAAAGTGGCTGGTCTGGCAGGGAGAGACCAGAGTGTGAACTGGCCTTTGGACCCTGTTTGAAGCAGGATTGTGCTTGAGAAAGGACAGTGGCTTGGGTGCTCCATGATTGTCTGCTCATTATCAACATTAAATCTTCAAAGCATTGAATCTCAGTTATAAGTATGAAATGAATATTCCTCAGGCCCTGTTGAAAGTTATCTTCATGCACCAGTATCATCAGAAACCAAGCAAGATCCACTCCCATGTACCTGTGATATTACAGATCATGGAGTCTGCTTCAGTGAACTGGCCAAACACAGCACATTTCCTTTGATTTATTTCTTGATCATGTCTGTTTGTCTGTCAATCTTGGGATGAGTGAGGTTAGAACAAGAGTCCACGGGGTTTAAATCTTAAACATTAAACTACCTTGTAAACTAATGCAGCAGGGGGATGGGAACCTGAGTTGTATTTCCAGTGTACAGGAGGTTGAGGGGTTTTGAGAAGATGTGTAGCTCAGGTTGAGGTTCTGGATGTAGGTTTGCTCACTGAGCTGGAAGGTTCATTTCATTACTAGGTAACATCTTCAGTGGACCTCAGGTGAAGCAATGCTGAAATTCCTGCTTTCTGTTGAAATGTTTGGCATTTTTTGGGTTGGTGATGTTATTTCCTGTGGTGAAGTCACTTCCTGCTCCTTTTCTCAGGGGGTGGTAGATGGGGTCTAACTCAATGTGTTTGTTGATAGAGTTCTGGTTGGAATGCTATGCTTCTAGGAATTCTTGTGCGTGTGTCTGTT
The DNA here is from genome assembly GCF_037043375.1 of Chiloscyllium plagiosum. Classification (NCBI taxonomy): domain Eukaryota; kingdom Metazoa; phylum Chordata; class Chondrichthyes; order Orectolobiformes; family Hemiscylliidae; genus Chiloscyllium; species Chiloscyllium plagiosum. The sequence continues at coordinate 159,699,685 of NW_028270141.1, read as the reverse complement.
TGGCTTGTCCTAGGATGGACGTGTTGTCCCAGTCGAAGTGGTGTCCTTCCTCATCTGTATCTGAGGATACTAGTGAGAGTGGGTCATGTCGTTTTGTGGCTAGTTGATGTTCATGTATCCTGGTGGCTAGTTTTCTGCCTGTTTGTCCAATGTAGTATTTGTTACAGTCCTTGCACGGTATTTTGTAAATGACATTAGTTTTGCTTGTCTGTTTAGGATCTTTCAGGTTCATTAGCTGCTGTTTTAGTGTGTTGGTGGGTTTGTGGGCTACCATGATGCCAAGGGGTCTGAGTAGTCTGACAGTCATGTCCGAGATGTCTTTGATGTAGGGGAGAGTGGCTAGGGTTTCTGAACGTGTTTTATCTGCTTGTTTGGGTTTGTTGCTGAGAAATCGGTGGACTGTGTTCATTCTTTTTGAATACACGGTATAGGTGATTTTCCTCTGCTCTGCGTAGTTCCTCTGTGCTGCAGAGTGTGGTGGCCGGTTGGAATAATGTTCTGATACGGCTTTGTTTGTGGGTGTTGGGATGATTGCTTCTGGAGTTCAATATTTGGTCTGTTTGTGGTGTTTTCCTGTAAACGCGGGTTTGAAGTTCCCCATTGGCTGGTTGCTCTCCTGTGACATCTCGGAATGGCAGTTTGCTGTTGCTTTCCTCCTCTTTAATGAATTTTATGCCAGTAAGGGGATTATTGATGGTCTTGAAGGTTTCCTCTAATTTGTTTTGTTTAGTGATGACAAACGTAGTGGACCCAGAGTTTGGGTTGGATGGTTGGCAGAGCTGTTTGTTCGAGTCTCGAGTATTGTGTAGAGTTCTGGTCACCGCATTATAAGAAAGATGTGGAAGCTTTGGAAAGGGTGCAGAGGAGATTTACCAGGATGTTGCCTGGTATGGAGGGAAGGTCTTACGAAGAAAGACTGAGAGACTTGCGGCTGTTTTCATTAGAGAGAAGGTTGAGAGGTGACTTAATAGAGACATATAAGATAATCAGAGGGTTAGATAGGCTGGACAGTGAGAGTCTTTTTCCAAGTATGGGGACTGAGCACGAGGGGGCATTGCTTGAAATTGAGGGGTGATAGATATAGGTCAGATGTTAGAGGTAGTTTCTTTACTCAGAGTAGTAGAGGTGTGGAACACCCTGCCTGCAACAGTAGTAGACTCACCAACGTTAAGGGCATTTAAATGGGCATTGCATAGACATATGGATGAGAATGGAATAGTGTAGGTTAGATGGGCTTCAGATTTCACAGGTTAGTGCAGCATCGAGGGTCGAAGGGCCTGTACTGCGCTGTAACATTCTACGTATTTTAACTTCACTGTGCTACAGTTACTGTAATATTAATAAATTGTTAAAACTTTTATTTGCACTGTAGACCTGGTGTCTGGTATGGGTTAGTCAGTCTGGTACGAGCTATTTAAGTCTGGTTAGGAACCATTGGGGTCAGTTTTCAGGGTCATCGACTATTTTGATTTCACTGTGATGTAAATTCACGGCCAGGAAGGCTCTCCCTGTGCTGTAACAGTCGGCATTTCACTCCACCATCCTCCCTCGCATCCTGAAGGGCTGAACCTCCTGATTGTTGAAAATCTGCAGAGGCACAGACTCCATGCTCTGGGTTGCGTTTAGCTCCCTCACTTGCAGACATATCCCCCCGTCCCTCTCCTGCAGACATATCCCCCCGTCCCTCTCCTGCAGACATATCCCCCCGTCCCTCTCCTGCAGACATATCCCCCCGTCCCTCTCCTGCAGACATATCCCCCCGTCCCTCTCCTGCAGACATATCCCCCCGTCCCTCTCCTGCAGACATATCCCCCCGTCCCTCTCCTGCAGACATATCCCCCCGTCCCTCTCCTGCAGACATATCCCCCCGTCCCTCTCCTGCAGACATATCCCCCCGTCCCTCTCCTGCAGACATATCCCCCCCGTCCCTCTCCTGCAGACATATCCCCCCGTCCCTCTCCTGCAGACATATCCCCCCGTCCCTCTCCTGCAGACATATCCCCCCGTCCCTCTCCTGCAGACATATCCCCCCGTCCCTCTCCTGCAGACATATCCCCCCGTCCCTCTCCTGCAGACATATCCCCCCGTCCCTCTCCTGCAGACATATCCCCCCGTCCCTCTCCTGCAGACATATCCCCCCGTCCCTCTCCTGCAGACATATCCCCCTGTCCCTCTCCTGCAGACATATCCCCCTGTCCCTCTCCTGCAGACATATCCCCCTGTCCCTCTCCATACCAGGTCTTACAATCCCGAAAGGCTTGATTACCTCCTGGTACAAAGAATCTAGCAACCATTCTCCCTCCGTGCTGCTTGGTAGTCCAGCTACCAGCTGATAAACTGAGCCAAGTCTGCTCAAATCCAAATATATTCCTGCAGGTAATGCTCACCCTGACCAATGGTACCTTCCAGCTCCCACCTTGCCCAGCGACACGACCCTCGTACTGCCATTTTTAATGGTTTTTAAGGAATTATTAGTCATCGGTCACTTACTTATGTTGCTTTGTAATGTTTTATACTAATTTTACCACCAATCAGCAGACAATGATAAAACCTGAGAAAAGAATAGACTTCAATTAACACCTTTTCAAAACCAACCAATTCACTTCCAGTGGTTAGCACTGCTGCCTCACGGTGCTCGGGACCTGGGTTCGATTCCAGCCTCAGACAAATGTGCAAATTCCACACAGACATTCTCCCTGGGGCGGGGTGGGTTTCCTCCGGGTGCTCCTGTGCAGGTCAGGATGAATTGGCCATGGGAAATTACCCAGTATTCAGGGATGTGCAGGGTGGGTGGGTTAGCCACGGGAAAGGTAGGGTCATGGGGATAAAGTGAGATGCTGTTCAGAGGATTGGTGAAGATTTGATGGGCCAAGCAGCCTCTTTGTGCACTGCAGCGATCTTCTGTAACTCTTCTCTTTCTCAACAAACACTGACCCCAGGACACACTTCCCAGGCCAAACTGAGGACTGCAGATGCTGGAGATAAGAGTCGAGGTTAGAGCGGTGCTGGAAAAGCACAGCAGGTCAGGCAGCATCGAGGGGAGCAGGAAAATCAACATTTCGGGCAAAAGCCCTTTGTCAGCACGGGTTCATGAAGCTGATGAAGGGCTTTTGCCCAAAACTTTGATTCTCCTGCTCCTCTCGATGCTGCCTGACCTGCTGTGCTTTTCCAGCAACACTCTAACCTCGACTCTTCCCAGGCTGCCTCACTGCAGAAAGGGGGCGGGGAGAGAGGGAGAAAAGGATAGGGTGGAGGGGGAAGGAGAGGGAAAGGGAGAGAGAGGGGGAGAGAGAGGTGGAGAGGGAGGAAGTGAGGGGGAATGGGAGGGAAAAGGGTGATGGGAGAGGGGCTGGGGGAGAAGAGAGTGTGGGTTTATAAAGGTTGGAGTGTTACCAAGGACTATTAAGCAGTGACAGTGTGATCACGAACCCACACTGAACATTAAACAGTAATACTTGTTACAGACAGGAACCGGACCTGTGCTGTCAACGTGGGTCAAAACTAGGCGTCAAAGGAGAACATCTGAAAATTGTATGTAATATTTAAACTCTGTGATGATCCTGGGAATAACTGGGTTGGATTTCCAGTGCACTACCCCAGTGAGGTATAACACACACACATCACTCCTTAATTTCCCGCTACCCTTCACAGACTGACATGAAGATTAGAAGTGAGTTTGGTTCCACTGGACTGGAGAGACGCGCCTCAGTGAGATGTGAGTTTGGTGATTTCCTCAACGAGATAAACAAGTTTGCTCATTGCTCATCACTTGCATTTCCTGGAGGAGGACATGCCCCTCTCAGAGCATCGCCTGAGGGTAAATGATCATTTTCAGTGTTTGAAGTAAGTGCAGGGATTTGGTGAGATAAAGGTTAGATTAGATTAGATTCCCCGACAGTGTGGAAACAGGCCCTTCGGCCCAGCAAATCCACACCGACCCGCCGAAGAGTAACCCACCCAGACTCACTCCCCTGACTAATGCACCTAACTCTGTGGGTAATTTAACACGGCCAGTTCACCTGACCGGCACATCTTTGGACTGTGGGAGGAACCCCCACACAGACC